>NC_080800.1:60488648-60788648 GCF_028018385.1 Neofelis nebulosa
TGAGGAGACAGGACTTGATGTGACAGGCACTGGGGCAGCTTCAGGATTAGATCTGTGTCTTATGGAACCTGGGAGCAAGCATAAAAAGGCTAGGTGACTAGTGTGGGGGCTTTTGCAATAGTTCAAGGGGGAGATAACAAAGGCAATTGCTATGGAGATGGAGAAGATGGGAAAGATACATTGTAAAGCTAGACTCACCAGGACTTTGGTAATTGATTGGCTGCAGAGGAAAGGAGAGAAGGGAGAAGTCAAAGTTGACCCCTAGGTTTTGACTCTGACTAAGTGGGGAGAATTGCTATGTCACTGACAGAGCTGGGGTAAATTAGCAGGAAGAGCGAGTCTGGCTAAGGGAAGCTGATAGACTTGGGTTTAGTTGGGTTTGAGATTACAGTAGAGAATCTGGGTCACTATGTCTAACAGGCAGCTGAACATGTGATGATAGTCTATGGAAGTAATGTCATGGTTGAAGACTAAGGTGGTAGTGGGTAAAAAGATCCATTGAATAGGCAGAACGAGCAGCCAGAGAGGAAGAAAGAGAACAGTAAAGTGAAATCTCACAGATGTAGGGATGAGATTCAGCATGAGGAAGATGCTTAAAAGAATACATTTGCCATGCTGGCAATATGCTCTTGTGGCTAAACTAGTATTCCTCTCTCCTAGTCAGTAGGGGATACAATGATACTGCTTCTAGCCAGCCTCTTTTCATAATACTCCAAGTAGCTCTCAAATTTTTTATTGTTAACTCAAGTGTTACCTTTTCTTAAAAATTAGACTCAATTCCACCAGGGTAAGTCCAAGGTTAGTGCCAATCTCTCTTACAGATCCTTGAAACTTTACTCTGCCTTCACCTGGGGAGGTTGAGCTCGTGATTGTGATGTGGGCCCTAACCAGGAAGAGCATTTATTGTCCTGAATTACTCTGTGAACGGAACTCGTCACAACCAGAATGACATAGAACCAGTGTCTTGTATGATGCTTCTCAGCCTTTCCTATATCACCAATTAGTCCATTAAAGAACCTTGGCCACACCATGATGGAAACAAAAAAGCTCTCCTTTCCTGAGAAAAAAAACAAAACATTTCTGTTTACAGGAAATTCAGTTATTATATATATCATTTATGGTACATTTTAGGAAAATAAAATTGCGGTGGTATTATTAGGAGTAAATTTTATTGCCATAGCTTTACAACACAAACACACAAAAATAAAAATCCCATCAGTTGTTGGACCAAACTGGCAGGAAGCAGCATATCAAAGGCAATTGCTTACAGGCAGGGGAATGGAGAATTAGAAGTGTCCAGCGCATCACTTGAGAGGTCAGGAGGATATGGCTATTGGAGAGAAGATGTTACATGTGGAGGTGGACATGAGGATGGAAACCAAGCATCCCATCTAGATTATATCTGTATCCCACCTGCGGTACTCATGTTATCCCTTGAACACAGTCAGTATTTAAAAACTCTCATGGTGAGACTCACATAACACTGCAAAGAAATGTTTGAATGAATGAATAGTCTATGGAAATAGTTTTTTTATTCAGATGTTTAAATGGCATTTTAACTATTGGTATAGAAGAAAGTTTATTAAGCATAATAATCAGGTAACCTGGGGAATGTTAGCTTATTTGAACACCAATTATATTTAAGCAAAGAATATGTCCAGTATTAACTAGTCTTGTTTCATTAACTAAACTTAGAGGCTTCATGAATACATAAATATGGCCCTTTAGTATATTGTGTATTCAGTGAGGTCAATCCACAGTAATTTGTGTGTGTGTACTACCTGTGTATGTGTGTGTGCATGTGTGTTCTATTAGGTGCTGAGTAACAGATTTGAACTTTAACCCATAGCTTTGGACTTTCAGCCCAGTGGGATTTCCATTATACGATGAAGTAATCAGCATAGTTAGAGAGATTTCTGGAGTATTATGGGATGAGCCCTAAATCTTTGTTCCACAATTTACTAGCTGTATGACCTTAGGCAAGTTACGTGACTGTTGTGTCTTGGTTTTCTTATTTGTAAAATGGGGATAATGACAGAATGTGCCTTATAGAGTTGTTGTGACAATAAATGCATTAATTCATGTAAGGCACTTAGAACAGTGCTTAGAGCATAGTAAATGCTCAGTAAATATTATTAAATGCTAGATGATATCATTATCATCATTATTATTGTGATTTATCAGCTGTACAAAGAAACAGGAGTTCTGCATGTAATGGGCAGTAGTAAAACTGGATTTCTTTTTTTTTTAAGATGCATTTTCTTTTTTTAAAAAATTTTCAATATATGAAATTTATTGTCAAATTGGTTTCCATACAACACCCAGTGCTCATCCCAAAAGATGCCCTCTTCAATACCCATCAAGATGTATGTTCTTTAACAATTTTTTTTTCTTTAAAAAAATTTTTTTTGAATGTTTATTTCTTTTGGAAAGACAGACAGAACACAAGCAGGGGAGGGGCAGAGAGAGGGAGACACAGAATCCGAAGCAGGCTCCAGGCTCTGAGCTCTCAGCACAAAGCCTGACACGTGGCTCAAACCGATGAACTGTGAGATCATGACCTGAGCCAAAGTCAGGCACCCAACTGACTGAGCCATCCAGACGCCCCTAAAATTTTTTTTAATGTTTATTTATTTTGGAGACAGAGAGAGAGAGAGAGAGAGAGAGAGAGCAGGGGAGGGGCAGAGAGAGGGTCGTGGGGCTCGAACTCACAAACTGTGAGATCATGACCTGAGCCTAAGTCAGACACTTAACCAACTGAGCCACCCAGGCACCCTATGGATTTCTTCACAAATGCCCATTGAGAATGAATGAGGGTAAGTTCCAAAGAGCTTTATCCACAAACCCTATAGCCAGAAAGATGGCAGAGAGATCAAGAAAAGAAGGATCCAAATGAAAAGGATTAAAAAATGGAAGAGGGGCACCTGGTGGCTCAGTTAGTTAGGCAACTGACTTCGGCTCAGGTTATGGTCTCACAGTTCGTGAGTTAAAGCCCCCGTGTCGGGCTCTGTGCTGACAGCTCAGAGCCTGGAGCCTGCTTCAGATTCTGTGTTTCCCTCTCTCTCTGCCCCTCCCCCACTCACACTCTGTCTCTCTCTCTCTCAAAAATAAATAAATATTTAAAAAATATTAAAAAATGGCAGAAAGGAGAAGGGAATGAGAAATTGGAAGTGGTGGGAGAGAGAGGCAGGGGGACAGAGGTGACAGAAGGAAGAAGAGATAAATATGGAGTACATTGGTGAGGGAAGGAAGGAAGCTCAGAGGAGGTGGCAGAAGGGACAAGGACAGGGTGGCTGCTGCTTCACTAGGGGTCTCCCTGCAGGCTTCGGTTTTCCTTCAGGTGTGGTTTCAGGGGCTTAGAGGAAAGATCCTGGCCAAGATTAATACCTTCCTCACATCACTGCTGATCCTCAAATTTCCATTATTAGAGAGAACTCTTCCTTCATATTCATAAATATGTGCAGGGCCAACTTTGGTTATACCACATGTCTCTGTTAATCAAATGAATATTTTGGAAACAAGCCCACACATGAAGCTTTTTTTTTTTTTTTTTTACATCAACTTTTCCTTAAGCCAAAGGTGGGAATGGAAGATGGTAGAGTACAGTGATATTGCTTTACCTGGCTTGCACTAAGTACTAATCTTGGAAATGGATTCTACTAGAGGATTAGTAAGTGCTGCCTTGGCTTGACCTTTTTTTTTAATTTGAGAGAGAGAGAGAGAGAGAGAGAGAGAGAGACCAGAGGGAGAGGAAGAGAGAATCTTAAGTAGGCTTCTTGATCATGACCTGAGTGGAAATCAAGAGTCAGATGCTCAACCAACGAAACCACCCAGGTGCCTCTTAGCTTGATCTTTATACTACTCCAAGCAACTGCTCTCTCTCTATTCCTTCACTACCAAACTTCTTAAAATTTCTCTTTTCTTCACCACCTTGACTGTTTCCTTTCTCAGACACTTTAACCTACTGCTCTCTGTCTTCTTATTCATATGCCATGTCCACTGAACTCTTTCCTAGAAGGATGACAAAGAGATTTCAGCTTATTGGCAACTCTGATTAGTAGTAGCTGCTTGGGGTACTGTATTGGGAAGGATTCTGAGGCTGTGTCTAGGTTCATCAGGAAAATGTGCCATGATCAGTTTGTCATGTAACTCATGGGGGTACATGCTATCAGGGTGGGAGCTGGGGAGATGTAGTCATATGTGCCTATTATTTGCCATGCCTGCTCTAGGACACCAAGAGTGACCTCCTCATTGCCAGCCTATTGTCTTTTCAGTTATTACTCATTCTATTTGATCTCTCTCCAGCACATGTCATCAACTATCCCCTATTTTGGGGCATTATCTTCTCTCTCATCACCACCTCTCTCCCTGTTCCTTCTCAGTCTCCTTCCCTGGGTCATCTTCCTTCATGTGCCTCTCAAAGGTAGGTGCTGTGGGTTGTGCTCTCAGCTTTTTCCCCCCTCTCTCTGCAAGAGTTCACACTCTCTGCTGTTGTTTTAATCACTTATAAGCAGAGATCCTACATCTCTGGGTCCAGTGTTTATCCCCAGCCTCTGGCTTGCATTGATAACTGTCTGCTGAACATTTCTACCTGGAAAGCTTGAATTCTTGGTACGTTATGCTTAATGTGTTCCAAGTGGAGCAAATTCAGTATAAGTCTTTCCAAAGAGAACATTCATCTTCTCTTTTTTTTCTTTATATATATATATATATTTTTTTAATTTTTTTTAACGTTTATTTATTTTTGAGACAGAGAGAGACAGAGCATGAACGGGGGAGGAGCAGAGAGAGAGGGAGACACAGAATCAGAAGCAGGCTCCAGGCTCTGGGCCATCAGCCCAGAGCCCGACGCGGGGCTCAAACTCACGGACCGCGAGATCGTGACCTGAGCCGAAGTCGGACGCTCAACCGACTGAGCCACCCAGGCGCCCCCATCTTCTCTTTTTGTTCGCTCAGCACCATAGGTGAGTCCCCTCATACAATAAGCTCCTCAGCAAAGGTTTGAACTTATGACCCTGAATGGGTCAGTGTGCTTGTGCTTTGTTTAGAAGCACTGGATTTTGTGCTTTCAAAATACCTGAAATGATACAGGATTCAGATATAGAGATTAGGGGATGTCTGTGAGATATTCTCATTGGTTGATGAGTAATGGCTTTTTTCCTTCTCCATTTGTTAGATGAGAAAAAACCAGATATCTAACCAGGTATAAGAAGACAGAGTCTGGCATTCTTTCTCAGGGGACAGCCGGATAGCAAGCAATATGTTTTGGGTATTATTTGAAAACACTCACTGGTTATCTGCTGGGGTGGGATGCAGAGGGGGAGGTGCTGGGAGACAATGATGAAGCAGACAATCCCTGGCCTTGAGGAGCTTACAGCCTAGTACAGAAGGCAGACAGCTATAGGAATAACTACAATAAGATGAATGTTAGAGGTGAATCATTTCTCTAGAGCTATGGTAACTCAAGCGGGAATTCTTAATTCTGAGTGTGGGGGATGGGTAATGGATAAGACTTCATGGAGGATAGGGGAAGTGACTGAATTGGCCTTGAAGGATAAGTAAGATTTAAATAGGAAGGGAGAGAAGGTAAGAAAGGCAGAAGAAGCAGAATGAAGATAATGAAGATATATTTTAGACAAGTCATCACAAATTAATTTATGAGAAAGAACAGAGTACTGGGTCATAACTAGCACCAGCACAGCTCTGTAAGCAACTTTGCTGTTTTCTGTGTACAGCACATCCTTTATTTGTCATGAACAATGATAGACTGATGGGCTTGGCAGAGTCAGAGGAAAAGTCATGATGGTCTTGACAGTACATCAGAGTAGGATTTATCTCTGATATATCCATCAGAGTGGTTGCTTGGGGGCAAATCAGGGTTGTATTTGCTTAGAACCTGTTGATTCATTTGTTCCCTCATTCACTTGACACCAACATCTCCTGACCACTCCTGCGTGCCAGGTTCTGGGCACAAAGTGATGAATGAAACTCAGACCCTGCCCTCAAGGAGTAGATGGGGAGATAGCTGTGTAAACACTAATTCTAATGCTCTGTGGTAAGTGCCATAATAGACATGCAGGCAAGGAGCTCTTAGAGTCCAGACAGTAGACAAAGCAAAGCAGTGCTCTTTGAATCAGCCTCTAACTGATTTCTCTGTCTCCCTGCCCTCCTTGGGTTTTCTGTAAGAAATTCAGATTTGATCATGTCATTCCCCTTGTCTAAAAACCATGGTTGGCTCCCCACTGACTGTAGGACCAAGTCCAAACTCTAAAGCAGGACACATAAAGGCCTCTACAGTCTGGCCCAACCAACTTCTCCAGTCTTATCTCATACCATGGTCCGGGCTATGGCCCCTACACTGTAGCCACACTGAACTGTAGTGTCTCTTCCCACCTCCCCACTCCTCATTATCTGGTTGACTCTTCTGCAATCCTTGAGCCCCTGCTAAATGTTGCTTCTCTGTTGTACTGTCCCCAACTCCCCCAGACGGAATAAATTTTTCCTCTGCATTCCCACAGCTCACTGTCAACCTCTCTGTTCTAGCGCTTATCACGTTATAGAGTAATTGTTTCTATGCCTTTCTGCCTCTCTAGGTAGTGTTCTCCTCAAGGTTGGGAACTGGGCCTTACTCTTTTCTTCATCCTTGAGATGTGCTATGGGTCTGGTACATAGTAGGTGCTCCATACAACTCTGCTGTGTGAATGAATGACTCTGACATGTGGCCACTTGGGCCCAGTCGTTGTCAGCAGCTGGCATTACTTAACTTGAGAGATGCATAAAAAATGAAGGGCAGCCAGAGTAGTTGAAAAACAGGCAGCTCTAGTGACATCATGAAAAATACAAAACTGGAGAAGTTTGAGACAATGCTCCCACTCAGCTTTTAACAAATGACTTTCCCTTCTGAGCAGCCCCTTTTTGTCTCCCTCTCATTCACTTTCAAAAACTCAGTCATTGAAATGATTCTAATTATTCATGGTCAGTGGCATATCCAGGAAACACTTAGTTTACAAGCAATTAAAATACACTAAAATAGATTTATCAGGTTGAACCTGATCCTGCTGGTAAGAAGGGAGTAAATGACTTACATCTTGGAGGTATATTTGCTTCCTGAGGTTACTCTTTATCACTCTTTATCTACTATGGTAGTTTGGTGCTAACATGGCAAATATCCAGAGGCGAGTGTGCTGTGAACAGTGCAAGGAGCCTATAGACTGTGTGGTTAATTACATCTAGCTGTCCTGTGAATGAGTAAGCTGCCTCTACTCACATCTACCCCATTGTGGGGGAAAGGCTGTCTCAGCAGTAGTTAACTCTGGGCAGTAGGAAAGGTCCCAGCACTGTTATTGGAGGCTTGGTTTCCAATAAGATTGGAAACACTTGGAATCACTTAACCCCTCAAGGCTCAGTCTCCACATTGGTAAAATGGGGACATAAATCTCCAGTCTACCAACTTTAAAGGGTTGTTTATGAGGAGCAATAGAAGAAATTTTGTGAAAAGTTCTAGAGGCTAGACAAATGGAGGGGGTTTCACTTTTATTACAAAAACTCTAACTTGTGGTTGTTGGGTCCCTTCAATGGTCTAGATGTGGCTAATGCTCTTCAGCAGATTAGTAAAGATATACTCTGGCTTGTCCCCTAAGAGTTTATTTAAGAGTTCACACAAGGACAATTCATTACCTTGCCATACTCAGACTAATGGTGTTTTTTAAAGTTTATTTATTTTTAGTAATCTCTACACCCAACGTGGGGCTTGAACCCACAACCCCAAGACCAAGAGTCACACACTCTTCAACTGAGCCAGCCAGGTGCCCCAAACCAACAGTGTTTTAATCTCCCTCTAATGAAGATGGCAGTCAGCAGCGAAACAAACAGACCATTTTGTTGAAGAACAGAAATGGGGCAGCAAAGGCCTAGCACATGGAGTCCAGGTGTCCTCAGAGATTTTTTGCCATCCCTCCCCACAGCAGGCCCTGCTTCCTTGGGTTTCACTGTAGGGAAAAACGGCCCCCTTTTGCTCTCTGAGAAACCTAGAACATATAGTTAAACTATTCAGCAGGCCAATGTGATTGGCACAAACTTTAAAATGAACAAACTGAAATGGCATATTTCAGCACCAGCTTTTAAGTTAAATGCAAAGGAACTGTAAAAAAGCCAAAAGTCTGCCACAAAAGTGGGGCAGGGAAGCAAAGGTCATGGCAAATCAGTAAACTAGAGTGATGGTCCACCTGGAAGTTTGACTTTAAATTGTTAAGCCCTCGAGATACATTAATGGAAAGTCATTTACCTTACATCTGCAAGGGTCCTGGGTTCCTTCATGCTCTGTCGCACCTCCCTGTCTTTCTGTTTACTGTTCTTTTTGTAGACACTGCCTGGCCCTCCCTTCTCAGCCTAGACCATTTCTACTCATGTTTCGAGACCCAGCTCAAATGTAACATCTTTGAAGTCTTTGCTGACTTCCCAAAGGTGAAGTTCCTTATTCCCTCCTTTGTGCCTCCACAAGGCCTTTTACAGCCCCCTGGCCCACTCCGGCATATTTGTTTATGTGTCATTCTTCTACATTAAGGCTGTGAGTGCGGCTCTCAGGAGCAAGAAGCACATAGTAGCTTTACTTAGCACAGAGCAGGGCACAAAGATGGCTCTCATTCAAGGCTGGCTGAACAAATGAGCATTTGAGCATACATGCACTGAATTCATTTACTGGATCTGCACAGGACCCCACAGGAATGCTCATTAGGCAATGATTTGATATGGTATACATGCTTCTTTCATACTGGTTTACCTGATTAGCGATTGCCTTGGTGTTGGCAAGCAGCAAGAAACCTGCTGGCAGGGACAGCCTGACAATGTACCAGTGCCTGGGAGGCCTCCTGGTACAGGCTATCAGCTTGGTTCCCACAGCCTGTAAATGTGAGCTAGAAAAGTGCTGCTCTCCACCCGCAGCCCTCCACTCTTATGTGCTTCCTTCTCAGGAAGTTGCCTAGCAGCATCATTTCATACATTTGAAGAATTGAAAACTCACCCATCAGCACAGAGAGGAATGCCTATCGGACAGAGGCTGACCTGGCCTTGGCTTCCACAGAAGCTCCGGCTCAGTAGCCATAGCCTCTGGTTCTTCTAGTTCTGCTAATGGTGAGCTCGATGACTTTGGACATATCAGCTTATCTCACATTCATTATCCCCCAAAATGGGGAGAATAATGAAGATGTTGCACGCATTGAGTCAATAAGAAGCTTGACTGAGAGCCTTGTGGACAGGGAAAGCAGCAGCTGATGCTGGCAGAGCCTAAAGAGTTTTGTTGTTTTGGTTGTTTCTGTTTGTAAGTGTGAATCATTCTGCTTCAAGCCCAGATGTGCAGACCATGGAGAGGAAAGAGGAAGGACAGATGAGCACCTCTGGCCCAGGCTGCAGCGGAACCAGTGCACACAGAAGAGGAAAGGATGGGATGGGAGGAGAGGGGATGGGATAGGAGGGGACAGGATGGAACTGGATGAGATGTTCAGCTGCTGGCTTGACGACAGCTGGTCTCCTGCTCCCTGGTAGGGACCAGGAGCAACAAGCTCTGACGGCTATGTGTACTGGAGCAGCTTTGTATGGAAATCAAATAAAACTAATGATAAAGTCAATGTGACACATCTTTAATGATACACATAATGATTATTGTGCTGTTATTGTAATTAGGCATAATGGTAAGCAGCTTCCAGGAATGACTATAATTATGATTCCTTTTACACAGCTGAACCAAATATTTCTGAGGTCAGTCAGGATGGGGGTGGGGAGTGGGGGTGTCTGGACAAGAGAGAAGAAAGCTAGTTGCAAGGCATTTCTCTGATTCACCTTTTTCTCCCTTCCCCATCCCACTCTGAGGTTACAGTCCTTATACCCCTTATTGGGGAACAAAGATCTGATGAGGGCTTTAGATGGCTAGTCCCTTCCTCTAGCCAGGGATAGGCCATCCTGAAGCTCCTAGTGTTAGGAAATCTGGGATGCTCAGATTAGTCCTCACTTTTCTATGAGGCCTGAAATTCTCCCAAGTGGCCTTAAACCTAAAAAGTATATGCCTAATGTATGGACCATGTATGGATGCTTATTTGAACAAATCCATGCAGAAAGTATTTTTGAGACAACTGGGTGAAATTCAACAGTGACTGGTATCAGATGATATTAAGGAATTACTAATTTTGTTGAGTTTGATATTGGCATTATAGTTATGTTAAGAAAAGGTTCTCATCTGTTGGAGAAACATATTGAAATATTTACAGGTCAGCAATTGTGGAATAGTATGGTACCAGGGATTTGCTTTAAAATACTTCAAGAAAAAGTGCGGGAATAGAAGAAATAAGAATGGCAGAACGTTGATAATTGTTGAAGCTGGGTGATAGGTACGGGGTGGGGGTTCATTATACTCTTCTCTCTGCTGTGTATATGTTTGAATGTTCCCATAACAAAATGTTAAAAAAAAAAGTAGTATACTCTAGACTGCTCTGGCAAGGATTCATGCATTAGTGAAAATTAGTTTGATCATGCTAACAACACACAGCAGATACAGCAGGTGCAGGCAACTATCAGGAATGAGATTTTGGGGGGCGCCTGGGTGGCGCAGTCGGTTAAGCGTCCGACTTCAGCCAGGTCACGATCTCGCGGTCCGTGAGTTAGAGCCCCGCGTCAGGCTCTGGGCTGATGGCTCGGAGCCTGGAGCCTGTTTCCGATTCTGTGTCTCCCTCTCTCTCTGCCCCTCCCCCGTTCATGCTCTGTCTCTTTCTGTCCCCCCCCCCCAAAAAAAAGATAAAAAAAAACTAGAAAAAAAAAAAAAGGAATGAGATTTTGGACAGGCAGAGCCAGGAGAGCAGGCAGATCTGTTGTAACATGGGCCACTGTCAGGGAGTATGAAGTTCTGGAAGGGGTGGAGAAATATGTGCAAGGGAATAGAGAATTTGATTGGTTAGAGGACAGTCTGACAGTTCTGGGAGAGAAGGCAGGAAGTGAAAGAAGAGGGGATACAGTGTAATAGGTGTTCATGTCTGTGTGTTAGGTCCTGTAACTTGTCTGTAAGCTCCTGGGAGTTGGGCCTGTATCTTAGTGCTCTTTGTCTTCTCTTCAGCTCCTAGGACATTAGTTTATTTATTTTATTTCACTCATTCATTTATTTAATAATGTTTATTGGGTGCCTACTATAGCCAGACAATACAAATGTGTGCATATGATAGGCAAAGGAGATAGAGCAGTGATCCCTTGACCTTGACCCAAAGCCCTTGACCTCAGGGAGCTCACATTCCAGTGGGAAGAGACAGACAGTAAATCAGCAACAAGGATATATGTCAGATGGTGATAAATGTTTCAAAGAAAAATAATGTAGAGTAAGTTGGATCGGGAATGCTGGGTAGGGTAGCTGCTCAGGACCAAACTCGCATGTTACTTAGGCCCTTGTAAGCTTTTTCAGGTTTCCCTGCAGCCTGACTTTTAGTCATGTTGGACCCCATCCCTGGGTTTCACCAAGAGCTCCTGGGCCCTTCAGAGTGTATATATACTTTATCCTCATTTTGGACTTAACTGTCCCCTCCTACACCTGGTTAATCCACATTCTTCTCTAGGTACCAATTCCTTCAGGAATCTTTCAGAGGTCCTTCCTTCCCATATCCACGTTATCCTCTGTGTCTTCTCTACTTCCACATTACCCTTGCATGAATACTACTGCAGTACTTTCCATCTGGATTATAATTCTCTTCCTGACTAGACTTTGAGATCTTTGAGGATAGAGAGTATGTCTTTTTATATCTATATAGCACAGGGCTTAGAACACAGTAGGGATCATTACATGCTTAATGAATAATTGAATGGATGGATGGATAAAAGAATGAATATGCTCCATAGCAGAACATCGGAGACTTGGGAAGCATCTTTACCTTAAATCAAATGCTGGGGAAGGAGAGGTGCTAGTGTGTGCTCAGACACCATAGGGAGAAGTGGAATCAGTATACTTGGATATGTATTGAACTCGATGATGATGATGATGATGATGATGATGATGATGCAGAGATTGTGCAGGGATTCCTTGCAGGGATTGTGGAGCCCGACCACCTGGGTTTTAATTTTGGCTTTACCATTTGATAGCTGTGTGGTTTGGGGCAGGTTACTTACACTACCTGTGCCTCAGTTTTCTTATCTGGAAAATGGAGATGATGACAACACTATGTATTAAAA
The DNA here is from genome assembly GCF_028018385.1 of Neofelis nebulosa. Lineage (NCBI taxonomy): Eukaryota > Metazoa > Chordata > Mammalia > Carnivora > Felidae > Neofelis > Neofelis nebulosa. The sequence continues at coordinate 60,500,847 of NC_080800.1, forward strand.
TGAGATAAAGTTCTGCAAAGCACTTAGAATAGTACCTGGCATACAGTAAGAGGTGTATAAGGGTTTGCTATTATTATTGATGGCTGTGAGCCAGTGACTGTGCTAAATGATTATTTCACCACAAGCCAGTGCTAGGCCCTAGGGAAAGAATGCTATCATGGAGTTTATATTTGATCTAACCTTATCCTCACAATGTAAGGGAGGTCCTGTACATATCTGCATTATAGAAAGAAGAAAAGTGAGGCTTAAAGCTGTTAAGTAACTTGTCCAAGATCACAGAGCTCATGGTTGAATATTAGGATTCTATCTCTGATCTGTATGACTAAAAACCATTGCCTTAGACCAGGGATTGGTAAATGATGGACTACAGCCAAAATCTGTAGGCTATAATTCACCTTGAGGCTATAATTCACCTTTTTAGAATACACATTTCAGATATTCACAAGTAGTCTATTTACAACATTGTGCAACCATCACTACTAATTGTAGAATGTTTTCATCACTCCTGAAAAAATTTCCATACCCATTAAGCATTCATTTCTCCTTTCCCTAGTCCCTAGCAACCACTAATCTGTCTGTATGCATTTATCTGTTCTGGCCATTTAATATAAATGGAATCATATAGGGGCACCCTAGGTGGCTCAGTCGGTTAGGTGTCTGACTCTTGATCTCAGCTCAGGTCTTGATCTCAGGGTCATGAGTTTGAGCCCTGCTTTGGACTCTGCACTGGGTGTGGAGCCTACTTAAATACAAAATAAATGGAATCATATAATATGTAGTCTTTTGTATCTGGCTTCTTTCACTTAACATGATGTTTTCAGGATTCATCCATGTTGTAGCATGTGTCAGTACTTTGTTCCTTTTTATGGCTGAATAATATTCCATGGTTTAGATATACCACATTTTATTCATCCATTCATCAGTTGATGAACATTGGGGCTCTTTCTACTTTTTGGCTATTACAAATAATGCTGCTATTATATTTTATGTATAAGTTTTTGTATAAACATACATGGTTACACCTCTAAAAGTAAAATTTCTGGGTCATTTGGTAACTTTAACTTTTTGAAGAACTGCCAGGCTGTTTTCCAAAGAGGCTACACCATTTTACATTCCCACCAGTAACAAATGAGGGTTCCAATTTCTCCACATCCTTGCTAACACTTGCTATTGTCTTTTTGCTTATAGTTATCCTAGTGAAAGTGGCATCTCATAGTAGTTCTGATTTGCATTTCTTTTTTTTTTTTTTTATTTTTATTTTTTTATTTTATTTTTTTTTGTCATTCTTTTTTTTTTTTTTATTTTTTTATTTTTTAATATATGAAATTTACTGTCAAATTGGTTTCCATACAACACCCAGTGCTCATCCCAAAAGGTGCCCTCCTCAATACCCATCACCCACCCTGCCCTCCCTCCCACCCCCCATCAACCCTCAGTTTGTTCTCAGTTTTTAACAGTCTCTTATGCTTTGGCTCTCTCCCACTCTAACCTCTTTTTTTTTTTTTTTCCCTTCCCCTCCCCAAGATTTGCATTTCTTTAGTGACTCGTGATGTCGAACATTTCCTCATTTGTTTATTGGCCATTTGTATGTCTTCTTTGCAAAAATGTTGATTCACATACTTTCACCCATTTTTAATTTGGGTTACTTTGTTTTTTGAGTATTGAGTTGTAAGAGTTTTTAAAATGTATTCTGGATACAAGTCTTATCAGATATATGATTTTCAAGTATTTTCTCTCCTCCGGTGGGTTATTTTTTCACTTTCTTGATAATGTTCTTAGAAGCACAGAATTATTTAATTTTGATGAAGTCCAATATATCTATTTTTTTCTTGTGGTAAGAGTACAATTTATCTGTTTTTTTTTTCTTTGGTAGCTTGGGCATTTGGTGTCATATTGAAGAAATGAATTCAAGGTTATAAAGATTTACACCTACATTTCTTCTAAGAGTATTATAGTTCTGGCTTTCACATTTAGGTCTTTATCCCATCTTGACTTAATTTTTTGAATATGATGTGAGGCAAGGGTCCAACTTCATTCTTTTGCATGTGGATATTCAGTTGCCCCAGCAGCATTTGTTGTAAAGACTAATCTTTTCTCATTGAATTGTCTTGATACTCGTGTCAAAAATCAATTGGCCATAGGTGTATGGGTTTATTTTGGGACACACATTTCTACTCCATTAATCTATATGTCTCTCTGTAGGCCAGCACCACTGTCTTGACTATTGCAAGTTTTGAAAATCAACCCTCCAACTTTGTTCTTATTTTTTATTAGGATTGTTTTAGATATTCTGGGTTTCTTGCATTTCCATATGAATTTTAGGATCAGTTTGTTAGTTTCTAAAAAAAGAAACTACCTGGGATTTTGATAGGGATTATGTTGAATTGGTAGATCAATTCAGGTGCATTGCTATCTTAAGAATATTAAGTCTTCCAGTCCATAAACACAAGATATCTTTCCATACAACGGCGTCCTGTAGTTTTCAGTGTACAAGTCTTGCACTTCTTCTGTTTGATTTATTTATAAGTATTTCATTCTTTTTGATGCTATTGGAATATGAATTGTTTTATTTTTTTCAGTTTGCTTATTTATTTATTTATTTATTTGAGAGAGCTAGAGAGCAAGCAGGGAAGGGGCAGAGAGAGAGAGAGAAGGAGACAGAGAATCTCAAGCAGGCTCTGTGCTGTCAGCACAGAGCCTGATGTGGGGCTTGAACTCACAAATCACGAGATTGTGACATGAGCTAAATGAAGAGTCAGATGCTTAACCGACTGAGCCACCCAGGTGCCCCAGGAATTGTTTTCTTAATTCCATTTTTGGATGGTTCATTGCTAATCTATGAAGATACAATTGATTTTTGTACATTGATCTTTTATCCAGTAAATTTGCTGGACTCATTTTTTAAAAAAAACTTTTTTTTAACGTTTATTTATTTTTGAGACAGAGAGAGACAGAGCATGAATGGGGGAGGGTCAGAGAGAGGGAGACACAGAATCCAAAACAGGCTCCAGGCTCCGAGCTGTCAGCACAGGGCCCGAGGCGGGGCTCGAATTCACAGACCGCGAGATCTTGACCTGAGCCGAAGTCGGCCGCTCAAACGACTGAGTCACCCAGGCGCCCCAACTGGACTCATTTTTATAATGTGTTTTTAAAATGTTTGTTTTGAGAGAGAGAGAGAGAACAAGTGCAGGAGGGGCAGAGAGAAAGGAAGACAGAATTCCTCTGACAGTGCAGAGCCTGATGCAGGGCTCGAAACTATGAACCGTGAAATCATGACCTGAGCAGAAATCAAGAGCCAGAAGCTTAACCAACTGAGCCCAGGTGCCCCATCTGAACTTATTTTTTAAAAAACACACAATTAAAAAAATTTTTAATGTTTATTCATTTTTGAAAGACAGAGAGAGAGCACAAGCAGGGGTGGGGTGGAGAGAGGGGGACACAGACTGAAGCAGGCTCCAGGCTCTGCGCTGTCAGTGCAGAGCCTGACGTGGGGATTGAACTCACAAACCACGAGATCATGACCTGAGCTGAAGTTGGACGCTCAACTGACTGAGCCACCCAGGCGCCCCAAAAAACACATAATTTTTAAGAGCAGTTTTAGTTTCACAGCAAAAGTGAGAGGAAGGTACAGAGATTTCCCATGTACCCTTTGCCTCCACACATACACAGCTTCCCTCATTGTCATCATCCCCTAACAGAGTTGTACATATGTTATAACTGATAAGAACTACATTGTTATCACCTAGTGTCCATAGTTTACTGTAGGGTTCACATTCTATAGGTTTGGACAAGTGTAACATGACATATATTCATCATTATAGTATCATACAGAGTATTTTCACTGCCCTAAAAATCCTCTGTGCTCTGCCTATTCATTTCTCCCCCCATCCTCAACTCCTGATGTTTTTATGGTCTCCATAGTTTTTCCTTTTCCAGAATGTCATATAGTTGGAATCATACAGTATGTAGCCATTTTAGACTGCTTCTTTCACTTGGTAATATACATTTAAGGTTCCTCCAAGTCTTTTCATGATTTGATAGCTCATTTCTTTTTGTACTGAATACTATTCCATTGTCTGGATGTACCACAGTTTTTTTATCCATTCATCTACTGAAAGACATCTTGGTTGCTTCTGAGTTTTGGCAATTATGAATAAAACTGCTCTAGACATCTGTGCACAGGTTTCTGTGTGGACATAAGTTTTCAATTCCTTTTGGTAAATGCCAAGGAGTTTTGTAAGAAGCTGTCAAACTGTCTTCCAAAGTGGCTGTACCGTTTTACATTCCCACCAGCAATGAATGAAATTTCCTGTTGCTCCACACCCTCTCTAGCATTTGGTGTTGTCAGTGTTCTGGATTTTGGGATGCATTTTTGGCTCCAATAAATTTTTTTTTGTGTGGATACCTTAGGATTTTCTATATAAAAAATAATATAATCTGCAAATATCAGCAGCTTTACTTTTTTCTTTCACATATGGATGCCTTTTATTTCTTTTTCCCCAATTGCCCTGACTATAACCTCTAGAACATTGAATAGAAGTAGCAAGAGTGGACATCCTTGTCTTGTTCCTGATCTTAGGAGGAAAGTTTTCCATCTTTCACCGTTAAGTATGATATTAGATGTAGATTTTTAAGATACCTTTTATCAGGTTGAAGAAGTTCCTTTTTATTTCTAATTTGAGTGTTTTTTTATGATGAAAGGGTCTAAGATTTTGTCAAATGATTTTTGTGTGTGTCCACTGAGGTTATCACAGATTTTTAAAAGATTTATTCTATAGATATGTTATATTTCATTATTTAATTTTCAGATGTGACAACAACTTTGCATTTCTGGAATAAATTATAATTGGTTGTGATATATGATCCTTTTTATATGTTGCTGGATTTGGTTTGTTAGTATTTTGTTGAGGGTTTTTATGTCTATATTCATAAGAGATATTGTTCTGTAGTTTTCTTTCCTTGTGGTATTTTTGTTAATTTGGTATCAGGGTGATACTGGCCTCATAGAATGCATTGGGAAGTGTTACCTCCTCTTCCATTTTTTTTAAATGAAGGATTGGTGCTAAGTCCTTAAATCCTTTGTAAAATTAACCAGTAAAACCATATGTACCTGGAGTTTTCTTTGTGTGATTAAAAAATCTCTTTTATTTGTTATAGGTCTATTCAGGTTTCCTATTTTTTTCTTGAGTTAGTTTCTGTGGTATGTGACTTTCTAGGAATATGTCCATTACATCTAGGTTATATAATTTGTTGTCGTACAGTTGTTCATAGTATTCTCTCATCCTCCTTTTTATTTCTGCAAGTTTTGTAGTCCCCATGCTCATTTCTGATTTTAATAATTTGAGTCTTCTCGGGGCGCCTGGGTGGCTCAGTCGGTTAAGCATCTGACTTCGACTCAGGTCATGATCTCACGGTCTGTGAGTTCGAGCCCCGCGTCGGGCTCTGTGCTGACAGCTCGGAGCCTGGAGCCTGTTTCGGATTCTGTGTCTCCCTCTCTCTCTGGCCCTCCCCCGTTCATGCTCTGTCTCTCTCTGTCTCAAAAATAAATAAACGTTTAAAAAAATAATTTGAGTCTTCTCTATTTTTTCTTGGTCAGTCTACCAAATATTTGTCAATTTTGTTGAACTTTTCAAAGAATCTACTTTCAGTTTATTTGTTATTTTTATGTTTTATTTATTTTTGAGAGACAGAATGTGAGCAGGGGAGGGGCAGAGAGAGAGGGAGGCACAGAATCTGAAGCAGGCTCCAGGCTCCCAGCTGTGAGCACAGAGTCCGACGTGGGGCTTGAACCCATGAACTGTGAGATCGTGACCTGAGCTAAAGGTGGACGCTCAACCGACTGAGCCACCCAGGTGCCCCTATTGATTTCTTTTTTTAAAAAATGATTATTTATTTTTGAGAAAGAGAGAGGTAGAGGAAGAGAGCAGGGCATGGACAGAGAGAGAAAGAGAGAGAGAATCTCACACAGGTTCTGCACGGTTAGATATGAAGCTTGAACTCATGAACCGCGAGATTGTGACTTGAGCTGAAATCAAGAGTCCAATGCTTAACCGATTGAGCCACCGAGGTGCCTCCTTTTATTGATTTCTAATTTCATTCCTTTCCATCTAATTTCATTCCAAAGTACTTTGTATGATTTCAATCCTTTTAAATTTATTGAGACTTATTTTGTGGTCTAACATATGTTCTGTCCTGGAAAATGTTCCATGTGCACTTCTGTATTCTGCTGTTGTTGGGTGATGTGTTCTATATGTGCCTGTTAGGTCCAGTTGGTTTAGTGTTGTTCAAGTATTTGATTTCCTTGTTGATCCTTTCTTTAGTTGTTTCTAGTTGTTTTGTCTAGTTGAAAATGGAGTATTGATGTCTTCAACTATTATTGCTGAATCATTTGTTGCTTCCTTTAATCCTTCAGTTTTTACTTCATTATTTTGGGGCTCTGCTATTAGGGGCATATATATATATATATATATATATATATATATATAATTTTTACATTTTCCTGATGCCTGAGACTTTTGCCATCATAAAATGTCCTTCATTGTCTTTAGTAACAATTTTTGTTTTATAATCCATTTAGTCTAATATTAGTATGGCCACTCAGCTGTCTTTAGTTATTGTGTGCATGATGTATCTTTGACCATCTTCTTACTTTCAACCTGTGTGTAACTTTGATGTGTTTCTCTTATCAACAATATATAGTTAGATAATGTTTTATAAATCCATCTTGCCAATCTCTGACTTCATTGAACTGGTTAATTCACTTACATTTAATGCAGTTACTGCTAAGGCATGGTTTATTCATGCCATTGCTATTTGTTTTCTACATTTTATGCTTTTTTGTTTCTCTATTCTTCCATTACTGTCTTCTTTTTAAAATTAAATACATATCTTCTAGTGTGCCATTTTAATTTCCCTGTTGTTATTTTAAATAGATTAAATGTATTATATATAAGTGTGTGTGTGTGTGTGTGTGTGTGTGCTGTTTTTTCTTAGTGTTTGACCTGGGGATTACAATTAACATCCTAACTTTTAATAATCTAGTTTGATTTAATACCAACTTAATTTCAGTATTATATAAATACTTTGCTATTATATCATTCCATTCCCACACTGCTCCTTTATGCTATTATTATCATATAAATGACATCTTTATACATTGTGTACTCATTAAAAGCAGATTTATAATTATTGCTATACACAGCTGCTTTTAAAATCATATAAGAGAAAAAGTTACAAATAAAAATACATTGTACTTTTATATTTACCTATGTGGTGATTTTTACTGGTGGTCTTTATTTTCCATATAGATTCAAATTACTGTCTGGTGTCTTTTCATTTCAGCCTTCAGGATTCCTGTTAATATTTCTTATAGGGCAGATTTGGTATTTTGTGTAGCACTAAAGTCTCTCAGTGTTTATCTGTGGAATGTCTTAATTTCCCCTTCATTTAAAATTTTTAAATGTTTATTCATTTATTTTTAGAGAGACAGAGCACAAGCAGGGGAGGGGCAGAGAGAGAGAGGTAGGGCGAATCCCAAGCAGGCTCCACACTGTCATCAGTGCAGAGCCTGATGTGGAGCTTGATCCTGTGAACCACGAGATCATGACCTGAACTGAAATCAAGAGCTGGATGCTTAACCAACTGAGCCACCCAGGTGCCCCTCCCCTTCATTTGTGATGAATAGTTTTGTCAGATATAGAATTCTTGTTGATGGTGTTGTTTTTTTTTCTTTTAGCACTTTGAATATCTGGCCTCCGTGATTTTTCATCAGAAGTTAGCTGTTAATCATATTGAGGACTCCTTGTACATGATGAGTTTTCTTTTGCTGCTTTCAAGTTCTCTCTTTGTCTTTTGGCAGTTTATGATGTGTTTCAGAGCGGATACTCTGAGCTTAGCCTACTTCATATTTGTTGAGCTTCTTGGGTGCATCGATTAACATCTTTGGAAGTTTTGGGCCATTATTTCTTCAAATATTTCTCCTTTCCTTCTGGGATTCCTATTATTTATATGTTAGTACACTTGATAGTGCCAAACCAGTCTCTGAAGTTCTGTTCATTTTTATTTATTATTTTTATTTTCAGCTCCTCAGACTGGATAATATCAATTGACCTGATTTCAAATTTACTGATTCTGTCTTCTGCTTACTCAAATCTGCTGAGCAATTCTAGTGAACTTTTCATTTCAATTATTGTACTTTTCAACTTCAGAATTTGTATTTGTATTTGTGTTTTATTTTATAATTTTTGTCTATTGATATTCTTTGGTGAGAAACTGTTCTCATATTGTTCTCTAATTTTTTGTACATATTTAAAATAGCTGATTGGGGCGCCTGGGTGGCTCAGTCGGTTGGGTGTCCGACTTCGGCTCAGGTCATGATATCGCGGTTCATGAATTCAGGCCCAGCGTCGGGCTCTGTGCTGACGGCTCAGAACCTGGAGCCTGTTTCAGATTCTGTGTCTCTCTCTCTCTCCCTGACTCTCCCCCATTCATGCTCTGTCTCTCTATGTCTCAAAAAAAATAAATGTTAAAAAAAAATAAAATAGCTGATTTAAAGTCCTTGTCTAGTAAGTCCAACATGTAGACATTCTTGGGTCCAGTTTATGTTGAGTAATGTTATCCAGTGTATTGACCATACTTTCTTATTTATTTATGTATCTTTTAAATTTTGTTGAAAAGTAGACATTTAACTCTGGAAATCAGATTCTCTCCTTGCCCAGGGCTTGTGGTTGTTGCTGGTGGTATTTATTTGTTTAATGACTTTTCCAAATTAATTCTATAAAGTTTGTATTCTTTGTAATGTGTGGCCACTGAAATCTCTACTTGCTTAACTTAATATTCAGCCAATGGTTGGACAGAGATGTTCTGAAATGCCTGCAAGTCTCCCAGTCTTTGCCAAGAGGTTCTGTGTGCATGTTGGAGGCACACCCTCAACATTCAGCCAGACAGTGCATCACTCTGTCTTAGCACTTCACTTGTGCAGAGCTTGAAGGTCAGCCAGAGGCCTTTCTCAGGTCTTTTCTGAGCGCGCACACATCCCTAGCATACACACAGTTCTGTGCATGCATGTGCCCCCCTAGATTCCCAGGAATATGGTGTAGTCTTTCAAAGTCCCTATGGATATCTCGTTCCCTAGCTTTTTCTAAGCCTTTTGATTAGCCTAATGTTTTCCCAAACTGTTATCTACTGTCTCATACAGCTATGCAGTTAATTAATCATTTGCATCTAATTGTTTTTGACAAATGCCCCAGGGAAAAAGTTTTTCACACCAAATAAGCTCTTGAGTCAGGTCTAATGAAAAAAGTCTTGCAAGGGGTGTCTTCTAGGGAACAACCAGACAGGTCAAATAATAATTCTCTGGGAATGAGGCTTTGAAGGAGCTCCAACACTGTTCAGCTCCCTCTGGTGGCTGCTAGGCCTCTCTGGTTTTCACCATTATTGTGGGCTGTTGGTTTTCATGGCTACCACCTCTACCTGTTTTTGTAAATAAAGTTTTATTGTAATCCAGCCACACTTATTTATTTATGTATTGTTTGTGGCTGCTTTTGTGCTCACAACGGTAGAGGTAAAAAGTAGGACAGGGGCCTTATGGCCTAAAAAGTCCAAAATATTTTGTATTTGTTCCTTCACTTAAGTTTTCAACACCTACTCTAGACTAGTGCCGATTAGTAGAAATATAATGTGAGCCATATATGTGATTGAAAATATTTTGAGTAGCCACATTAAAAAGTAAAGAGAAGCAGGTGAATTTAATTTTAAGAATATATTTTTAACCCACTATATTCAAAATATTATCATGTTAACATATAACCAATATAAAACCATGAATGGGATATTTTACATGTTTTAATTAAGTCTTTGAAATCCGATGTCTATTTTACACTTATAGCACATCTCAACTTGGACCGGCCACATTCCATGTGCTAGTGGTTATCATATTGAGCAACATAGTTCTAGATCCTTGCTATTCAAAGTGTAGTTCCTGGACCAGCAACATTGTATCACCTGGAAGTTTACAAGAAAGGCACAATCTCTAGTTCCACCCTGGATTTACTGAATCAGAATTTGAATTTAACAGGCCCTAGGTAATTCATATGCATATTGAAGTTTGAGAAGTAAAGCTCTATACCACTTTGCTATTTTACCTTTCTTCGGGATAAAGGCCCAGTGTACCTAAGGTATTCTTCTAATATAAAATATAACTCTCTGGTTAACTTGTCATTCTGTTCACTAGATCATAGTTGAATTGTCTGAAAATCAGTCAGGTAAAGTGACTGTGTGCCAGACACTACAGTGTCTAGGCACTGTGGGATTTGCTATACGGAAAAGGACATGCTTCCTGCTTTCAGGGAACCTACAACTGCCAAAGGATGCCTGAAGAATAATACTCTACACAAGAAGTCCAGTCTTCCTCCCCACTAAATCCTCTCAATAACTTCTCCATCTCAAATGTAAATGTGGCAACTAGGCACTGGGTTGCTCAAGCAGGCATTCAACTCAAGAGGTTCATGGGACAGAAACAAAACAGTTTCACTCCATTTGAAATTGGCTCACAGTAATGGTCTGAAGCAAACACTCAGGCTTTAGGACATGAACTCAATGGGGTTCTTCTGAAAGGGTAGAAACCCTGTGTTTGTATAACAGGAAAGTTATAACATTCATCATGCTCAGATTCAGGAACTGTGCACCCAAGTCAAGAGAACCTGACAGTCTGATTTCCAGGTTCCAGTGACTTACAATAGGAATTCCTATTTAAAGCAAAGAAAATAAGAAATGAGGAAGTGCTAGTCCTTGTTTCTCTGTGTAGGTGTTGACAAGCTATTAAATCATTAGGTTGTCCTTTGCCAGAAGCAGCAGAATAAATCTTGGAAGTTGACAAATGGTCAGCAGCTCTGTGTGTGCCTGCACACTCAGAAGCACACACAAAGGGCACACTGTTTCCCTTGGTTTATCTCCTGGCTGTGTAAATATTTCATCTGAAATTTGGATTGGACTCTGAGCTAGTTTCCCACCAAGCTGATGGTTTTTTAATCTGCTTTCGTCAGCCTACAATAAACTGTCCAACCTGTCTGCACAGTGCAGTGTACCCTGCCCACTGGCAAACAGAACAAATGGAACCAGGAGATCCCCGACATACTTTTCTCAGATGTCTGAAGATGAGGAATTGCACCCAAGCTCTGCCCAAGCCAGAAATATAAGCTATGAGGCACTTGCCTCATCCCGTTGTACCAGCACCCATGAGCCCTTCTCAGACTAGACCACTGCCAGCAGGAGGTCACAACACATAACTTGGGCCTGCCATCCTATTAAGACAGATCTTTGGCTCAGCATAATTTTGCCACTGCCAAAGATGAGGATGGCTGTAATCTCATTCATCCTGGGTTGTATTCATGCTGGCTTCCTTTCAGTTTCAGATGAATTCCTTTAGTTGTCCAAAATGTAGGAAATACTGCGATGACTTAAACCACAAATTACTGGCTCAGAAAGCTCCTATATGGTAATAAAAAGCAAAAAAAAAATACTGATATATGCTGCAATGTGATGACCATTGAAAACATTACGCTAAGTGAAAGAAGCCAGTGATAAAAGACCACATACTGTAGAATTCCATTCATATGAAATATCCAGAACAGGCAAATCTACAGAAATAGAAAATAGATTAGTTGTCACCAGGGTTGAAGGGGGAGAGGAATGGAGACTGACTGCTACTGGGTATGGGCTTTCTTCTAGAGGGGGATGAAAATGTTCTGGAATTAGTGGCAATGATTGCACAACTTTGTGAATATACTAAATACCTGAGTTGCACACTTCAAATGGGAGATTTTTATGGTATGAGAATTATATATTGATAAAACTGTTTCCAAAAAATTAAGGGTCATTCAATGTTCCCTTCCCTGCTCCCTGCCAAAAGCTTCTAAATATCAATTTAGGAGAGAATCAGCTTTGCTATTTTGTATTTTACTTATAGGAGAAAAAAGCAAAAGAAAGGCATGCAAAACTGGTACTAGGAAAGTTATAGGCTCAGAAGAATCTATTGCTATAGTCTTCTACCATTCACTCATCCATCCAGCCATTCAATCATTCATTGAAAGTCTGCTACATACTGGGCATTGAGGATAGATAAAACACGAATAAACCCTGCCCTTTCTTTTTTTTTTTTTTTTTTTTTAATTTTTTTTTTTCAACGGTTTTTATTTATTTTTGGGACAGAGAGAGACAGAGCATGAACGGGGGAGGGGCAGAGAGAGAGGGAGACACAGAATCGGAAACAGGCTCCAGGCTCCGAGCCATCAGCCCAGAGCCTGACGCGGGGCTCGAACTCACGGACCGCGAGATCGTGACCTGGCTGAAGTCGGACGCTTAACCGACTGCGCCACCCAGGCGCCCCAAACCCTGCCCTTTCTATTAGGAGCTTATGATAATAATTTTCTTTCTTTTTTTTTTTTTTAAATTTTTGGTGTTTATTTATTTTTGAGACAGAGAGAGACAGAGCATGAGAGGGGGAGGGGCAGAGAGGGAGGGAGACACAGAATTTGAAGCAGGCTCCAGGCTCTGAGCTGTCAGCACAGAGCCTGATGCAGGGCTCAAACTCACAAGCTGTGAGATCATGACCTGAGCCAAAGTCAGATGCTTAACCGACTGAGCCACCAGGCGCCCCGATAATAATTTTCTTAACATGGATGCTGAGGTACTCTATTCATGAATTGCCCTTTGAATAATGAAAAGTTATAATATGCTAATTATAATGTTACTGTTATTCATATTCCACTTTTTTTGAAATTGGGGATTCATGGATGATACCCTCTTTAATTTTCAATACCTGAAGTGTAAACTATACTAGATAATTTATAGTAATAGTAAAGCAAAATATTTAAAAAGCAAGGAAGAATGCAAACTTCCTATTTCCCCAAGATGTTGTAAGCAAGACTTACTTAATGAATAACCAAACCACAAAGGTGACAGCATGTATTTTAAGGTTTCTTTCTTTAAAAGGAATTGCTTTGGGGTGCCTGGGTGGCTCAGTCAGTTAAGCAGCCAACTTCGGCTCAGGTCATGATCTCAGAGTTTGTGGGTTTGAGCTCCATGTCCAGCTCTGTGCTGACAGTTTAGAGCCTGGAGCCTGCTTTGGATTCTGTCTCCCATTCTCTCTGACCTGCCTCCGTTTCTGCTCTCTCTCTCTCTCTCTCTCTCTCTCTCTGAAAAATAAACAAACATAGGGGTGCCTGGGTGGCTCAGTCGGTTAAGCGGCCGACTTGGGCTCAGGTCATGATCTCGCGGTCTGTGAGTTCGAGCCCCGCGTCGGGCTCTGTGCTGACAGCTCAGAGCCTGGAGCTTGTTTCAGATTCTGTGTCTCCCTCTCCTTGACCCTCCCCCGTTCATGCTTTGTCTCTCTCTGTCTCAAAAATAAATAAACGTTAAAAAAAAACCCACAAAAATTAAAAAAAAATAAACAAACATAAAAAAAAACTATGAAAGGAATTGCTTTGGGGAACCCATAGGATTTATTAAGAGGTCGTCTTTTCCTTTTTATCTCAATGTAAATGAAGATGTATATCTACTGGTAGTACTTCCAGTGTTAGTGTGGTGAAAGCTGATTCAAACGAACCCAATGGTTCATTTCTTCAGGCAGTGTGTTGTATGGAGAAATAACATTTGATCTTTGGAGTCAGGCAGGCCTGAGTTCAAATTCTAGCTCACACTTTAAATTCAGGGCTTTATCATCTCTTACCAGCTTCTGAACTGTTCTTCCTATCTCTCAAAATCATCCTTTGTGCAGCAGCCCTTGTAAAATCTCAAAAACACAAATTGGATTGGGGCGCCTAGGTGGCTCAGTCAGTTAAGTGTCCAACTCTTGATTTCAGCTCAGGTCATGATTTCATGGTTTGTGGGACTGAGCTCCAAGTCAGGCCCCATGCTGAGTGTGGAGCCTGCTTAGGATTCTCTCTCTTCCTCTCCCTCTGCCTCTCCCCCACTCTCTCTCTCTCTTTCTCAAAATAAGTAAATAAACATTAAAACATTAAAAAATAAACATTAAAAAATTCAAGTTGGGTCTTCTCACTCCCTTACTGTAAATGCTTTAGTAACACTACATCTTTGATTGGAGGGTCTGAGCTCCTTAGCATGACTCATAAAACATTGGCTCCATAGCTTGGCCCTATCACACCTTTTTAGCCACATCTCTTACCATTCTCCCCCTTACATTTTACACATAATTGTAGTTGCAGGCACACACACACACACACACACCCCTCTACTGAGGCTGTTATGCCCTTCTAGAACCACTTTCCATCCTCCTATGTCTGAATACCTTTGAATCAGCTTTGCACTGGGGGTGGGACAGCAGCATAGCTGATGTTGTACCGGCTCTCCAGCCAGATGCCCTCATCTCTCTTCCTTCCCTTAACTTTGGAAGTTAGAATAAAGGCAGTTGAGGAGATACTGACAATAACTGTAAAAAGCCCATTAAATTCTAGCATAAGCTACTTTAAAAGTATCTTATTTAAAAAATCTGAGTAAGGGGCGCCTGGGTGGCGCAGTCGGTTAAGCGTCCTACTTCAGCCAGGTCACGATCTCGCGGTCCGTGAGTTCGAGCCCCGCGTCAGGCTCTGGGCTGATGGCTCGGAGCCTGGAGCCTGTTTCCGATTCTGTGTTTCCCTCTCTCTGTGCCCCTCCCCCGTTCATGCTCTGTCTCTCTCTGTCCCAAAAATAAATAAAAAACGTTGAAAAAAAATTTAAAAAAAAAATAAAAAATCTGAGTAAGTGCTCGCTTCAGCAGTACATATACTAAAAAATCTGAGTAAATAATAGATGCATACAATATGAAATTCCAAAGGTAGAAAAGGATATTTAGTAAAAAAATAAATCTGACATGCCCTAGACACCCTGTTCCCTTAGCAGAGTTTTCCTGACTCTTTCAAGAGGTAGACTGCTTACATAAGCATAAAACTACAATTTAACACAGTACGGTAACATACTGTGCAGTGTTTTGTACTTGCTCTTTTCATTTAACCATATTATCTTGCAGATCCTTCCACAAGGTACTATGTTTAACAAATCCTCTGCTGGTAAGCATTTAGATTGTTTCTAAACTTTTATAAAGCTACTTCTTAAGACCTCTTTCACTATTCTTGGAGTGAACCTGCTCACCAGAAGGGAAATTATTTTTTTAATCTCAATTCCTTTATATTCTGTTTCATTAAAAAAATCAATTGACTGTGATTTTGTTTTCTCATTACAAAGGTAATATATTTCATTTTTAGAAAATTTGAAAGATATAAAAAACACACAAAAAGATCACTCAGACTTCTAACACTAGCTAACATTTTGATTTTTTTTTTTTAACATTTATTTATTTTTGAGACAGAGACAGAGCATGAACGGGGGAGGGGCAGAGAGAGAAGGAGACACAGAATCGGAAGCAGGCTCCAGGCTCTGAGCCATCAGCCCAGAGCCTGACGCGGGGCTCGAACTCACGGACCGCGAGATCGTGACCTGAGCCGAAGTCGGACGCTTAACCGACTGAGCCACCCAGGCGCCCCACTAGGTAACATTTTGATGAACGTTCTTCTAGTATTTTTTTCTATTCACATATCTATACTTTACAAAAGGTCTACTATCATATTTGAGGGGGAAATATGTGATAAAATATAGTAAAAAAAGAATTATAGCTTACTATGTTTTAGTCACTAAAACACCTTAAAAGCCTTATTGCATTTAATGTACACAACAACATTAATAGGTATATGCTGTTCTCATTTTCCAGATAGGGAAACCAAGGCACAAAGAATTGCTCAGAGTCACACAGCTTAGGAAGTAATAGAGCTGGGATTTGAGCCTATATCTATTGGGCCCCAGGTCATGCTTTTACTCACTGTGCTCACTGCCTCTGCCAGACTGCAATGTCTAGAAAAATTGAAAATGGATAAACCCTATGACCCGGAAATTACATTTGCAGCTCTGCTCTACAGAAACGTGCACATGTGCCAAAGGAGACAAGTATAAAAATGTTCACTCCAACAGACTGAATTCAGTCGCAAAAAATCCAGACTGATCCAAATGTCCATACAGATATGAATGGATAAATAAAACAGGATATCTACAAGAGATATTACAGAGCAGTTAAATGGACTGAAGTAGATCTATATGGATAGATCTCAAAAACATTGAATGAAAAAAGCAGGTTGCAAAATATGAACATTATGATACCATTTGCGTAGATAAATAAAAAAAAAAACCTAAGCCACTCACTTCCCTTCCCCATACCAAGTCTTATTTCTGATTACTGTGAACATGGGCTGGAAAGATACACATCAAATTCATGACAATGGATGCCTTTAGGGAGTCAGGAGCAGAATAGTACTGAGGATGAGGGTCACAGAATAGTCAACTTATCTATAATAATTTATTTATTTATTTATAATAATTTATTTTTAAGAAAAGACACAAAGCTAAGATAAAATCTTAACCAATTTTAATTTTGAATAGTGGGAACATGTACATTTGTGATATTCTTCTCTGCTACCATACTGTATTTAGCAAATAATATTGGCTAATGTTTACTGAGCACTTACTATGTACCAGGTACAGTTCTAAATGTTTCACACTGGTTGATTCATTGAATCCTTACAAACACCCTGTGAAGAGTATTAGCTCCATTTTACAGATGAGGAAATTGAAGCACAGAGAGGTTAAATAACTTCCTGGGGTCATACAATTAGTAAGTGGTGGGTGTATCTGGCTTCAGGAAATGTGCTTTTACCCTATATCACCTTTACCCTTATAAAAATTTTCAAAAACCAAACAAAACAGCACAAAACCAAGCTCCTAAATGCTGAAGAAATGCAAAGTTGGGGAATGAACACAACTGTGCCATTGTTACCCTGCTGCCACTTTTTCTTTGTATTGCTGTATTAATCTGGGGGTGGTGGTGAAGGCTACTCTGGAGCTGAGCTAGTGCTAGCTAAAAGTAAAACAGCAGGGACCTCGCTCTCTCTTGAGGGAATCAAAACCAAAACTCCACTCCCCCTCAAAAACAAAGCTAAACAAAACAAAATATCAGGCAGAGCAAAATGAGATAGGCCCAGTTGGGGGCATTGCAGGGCACACACTCAATTTGAGCTTGTGTGCGAACTGGAATTTGCAGGAGTTAGCTAAGCCTAGTTCCTAGACTACAAAAGGTTGGGCAGGGAGGAGGTGACAGCCAAGTAGGTAGAAAAATGAGACTGGGAGAAAAGAGGGTAACCCTTTGCTTCTTTCTAAGGTAGAAGTAAACAGGTATCTGGTGCTTGAGGAGTGGGGTAGTAGGATAAAAGGGAAGGATAAAGGGGAGGGGGGGATATTTCTGTAGTTCTTTTCCTGCTGTAGCCTTTGGTTTTAGTAGAGTAATTCGCCACCCCGCACCCCCCAACTCTCTGAGGTCATCATCAAAGCAGCTCCCAGGCTCCAAGTAAGTAATAGACAATAAAACAGTGGGGTGGAAAGAGATGAAGACTGCCCTGCTGGAAAGAGAGTCTGAAGAGCAATAGCCAATTGTTTGAGCAGCAGAAAAACATTGGGAGGCTATGCAGTGCAATGATGAAGAACTTAGATTCTAGAGCCAGCCTGCCTGGATTTCAATCCTGGTTCTGCCACTTATTTATTCTGCTAACTTTGGCAAGCCATCTGTGAAATGGGGATAATAATTGAACTTTTGAAGAGATCATTGTTGAGCATCTAAAGCACTCAGAGCAGTGTCAGCCACATAGTAATCACTCTATGTTTGCCATTATTATTTATCATTATATCTGAGTACCTACTTGTTTCCAGGCACTGTGGTAGGAATTGGGAATGGAGAGAAGTATCAAGCATGGCTTTTGCCCTTGCATTTAATTTAGTTGGGGAAACAGATGAGGAAGAGAATTACAATGCAGTATGATAAGGTCTCAGATAATTCTATGTGTCAGGTACTATAGGATCTTAGAAAAAGAAGCAATTAACTATGGAGGGGAGGGATGGTGAGGGAGAACTTCACAGACAGATGACATGGGAATTGGAGCTTGAAGGAAGAGTAGGATTTCATCAGGCAGCCATGTGGGAGGAAGGACATCTTGTTAGAAGGAATAACTTGGTCAAAGGCATGGCTAGAACCATGGTTCAAGAGGTAGGGAAGATATAGTGAGAAAAATAGATTAGGGTCCAATCTAGGAGGATCCTAAAAACAAGAATTTTAGACTTGTAGGCTTTGGAAGGTTGTGTGTGTGTGTGTGTGTGTGTGTGTGTGTGTATTTGAAGCAGGAGCAGCATGATTAAAGTTGCATTGCTCAAAAATAACTGATATGAAGGATGGATTATGGATGGAAAAACTGGAGGGAGGGAAACCAGTTGAGCTGCACTCATGGCCCCATCCCGAACCTCCACCTCCTCCTCCAGTGTTGCCTTTATCAATCAACAATTCACCCAGTTGCTCAAGAAAGAACTTTGAGGTCCTCCATGACACTTCCCTCTTTTTCACCCCTACATGTAATCTATCAATAAGCCTTGTTGGCTCTACCTCCAAGATGCGTTTGAAATCTAGATTACCACAACAGCCTCTTAACTGGTCACTCTATTACCACTGGACTACTTTTCTCCAATCTATTGTCTACACAAATGCCAGAGTGATTAAACACACACACACACACACACACACACACACACACACACACACGTTAAGGACTGAACTCTGTTCCCTTAAATTCATGTGTTAAATCCCTAACCCCCAATGTGACTACATTTAGAATAAAGAAGAAATTAAGGTTAAATGAGGTCATAAGGGTAGAGCTCTCATCCCATAGGATTAGTGTCCCTATAAGAAGAGACATCTGAGCTTGCTTGCATACTGTCTCTCTCTTCCTCTTTCTTTTCCCCTGTGCACATGTACTGAGGAAAGGCTATCTGAGGACACAGCGAGAAAGTGGCTGTCTATAAGCTAGGAAGAGAGGACTTTTCTAGAAACTGACTCTGCTGGACCTTGATCCGGGACAACTGGCCTCCAGAACTGGGAGGAAATAAATTCTCTCGTTTAAGCCACCCAGTCTTTGACAGCCAGAGCAGACTAATATACACACACGTGCACATGCATACATGCACACACACACACACGCATACACACACAAACACACACACATCACACACATACCTGATTGTGGTTTTCCCTTGCTTAAAACCCTTTAATAGTTGCCTGTTACTTGGTGCTTGCAAGTCTACATCCTTGCCATGGCCTACAAGGTCCTGTAATAACTGGCTTCATGACTACCTCTCTAACCTCACCTCCTATCTCTAGATTTTCCAGCTCTGGCTTTACAGTCTCCTCTGCAGTTCTTCAAAGGAGCACTGCTTTATTCTCACAAGGGGCCTTCACACAGGGTGCTTCCTCAACCAGGAAAGCTCTTCTTCCAGGCTCTCTGCCTAGTGGCCTCCACTTGGCCTTCACAGCTCAACATTAATTTCGCTGCAGTCTTCCTGATGCTTCCCCAGATTAGGGCACCTTTCCATATCATATACTTTCAACTTCCTCTACTATTACTTGGTAGCACTCATCTTGGTTGTATTCAAATAATTAATTTGGTCATTGAGTTGCTTAATGCTGTCCCCTGACTAAAATGTAAGCACTTAAGTGCAGAATTCATGCCAGCCTTTTAACTACTGGATTCTTGAGTGTGTGCAACAGAGTAAGCACACACTACTTGTATGAATGAATGAGTGAATGAGTCTATTGCAATGGTCCAGGCAAGAGCTGATATGGGTATAAATCAAAGCAGTGACACTATGGTGACTAGAATACAATTTATAACTTGTTTCCCCCCCAAAAGCTTTAATGACTATATTATGCACTACGTATTTTATTTTTTTAATTTATTTTTAAAAAATGTTTATTTTTGAGAGGCAGGGAGGGAAGGGCACAGAGAGAGCAGGGCAGAAGATCCGAAGTGCATTCCGTGTTGACTACAGAGAGCCAAATGCAGGGCTTGAACTCACAAACCATGAGATCATGGCCTGAGCTGAAGTCGGATGCCCAAACCACTTGAGCCATCCAGGTGCCCCTGTATTATGTATTTTAAAATGTTAGTAGTGTCGGGGCGCCTGGGTGGCGCAGTCGGTTAAGCGTCCGACTTCAACCAGGTCACGATCTCGCGGTCCGTGAGTTCGAGCCCCGCGTCAGGCTCTGGGCTGATGGCTCGGAGCCTGGAGCCTGTTTCCGATTCTGTGTCTCCCTCTCTCTCTGCCCCTCACCCGTTCATGCTCTGTCTCTCTCTGTCCCAAAAATAAATAAAAAACGTTGAAAAAAAAATTTAAAAAAAAAAATAAAAAAAAAAAAAAAATAAAATGTTAGTAGTGTCAGCAAAAAAATTTAATTAAGGAAAGAAAAGTCATCTTCTCATGGCCATTACATGAGAAGTTAGACAGTGCTATGGACTGAATTGTGTCCTCCCTCAAATTCATATGTCTAACCTGTCATGTGACTGTACTTGGAGATGGGGTCTTTGGAAGATAATAAGGTTTATATGATGAGGTCATGAAGGTGAGGTCCTCATGATGGGATTAGTAATGTTATAAGAAGAGACATCAGAGAGCTTGCTCACTCTCTCTCTCTCCCTTTCATGTGAGGACAGATAGAGAAGGCAGCTCTATACTAGCCAGGAAGAAAGCTTTCACCAGAAGCTGATCATGCTGACATCTTGATCTTAGACTTGTAGCCTCCAGAACTGTGAGAAAATAAATTTCTGTTGTTTAAGCTAACCAGTTTATGGTATCTTGTTATGGAAGCCCAAGCTGACTAATACATTTAGTTTTGGCTACAGATTATTCCTTGTTTATGTACTGCCTTGTGTAATTTTTTCTAATTGTTTTTTTGGGTATAGCTTCTGCCTCCCCACTAGGCTAAAAGTTCCTAGAAGTCATAGATCATGCCCTTTAAATCATCAGGAGCACCTACGATCAAATAGGGCACATAGTGGTAGTCAGTAAATTCTTATAGAAGGAACAGATACAACTGATCATGGAGCCATGCTGGGTGCTCATAGCTACAAAGGATACTGAGACTCTAGAATTGGTGTCAGCATTGTCACAGATGTCCTAAGTGTCTCTAGACAAACTAGGATATTTCCTTCTTTCTATCCATTTGTTTCTCCAGATGTGGTGTTTCTTCCCTCCCTGATGGAGTTTTGGTGAGTGCTAAATATAATCCAGTATTTTCAGAGCATTTGTTAGGAAGCAGAAAGACTAGGTTTTTGAGTCAGAAAGACCTAGGTTCAAAATATAGCCTTGTCACTTACTAATGCTGACTGAAGCACTGACCTTGTGCGAGGTGCTTCATACACATTGACTGATTCAATCTTCACAGCCACCCTGCAAAGTGCATATGAGGATCACTGTTTTAGGAATGAGAAAATAGAGCTTCTGAGACACTGGGTAAATTACCCAAGGTCCCGCTGATTGAAGAATTCCAAACTGTTTTGCTCAAAGTCCATGTTCTCTCTATCATGCTACAGGCTCCAAAAGAGGATAAAGGTTAACATCTAGAAAGAATAAGTTCTAATGGATTTCACAAGACTCCATTCATCAGGGACAAAAGTTCTTGCCTTTCTTTGGGGAAACAGAAAACTGCCATCCTAATATTTAAGCAATGTAAGGGCAGTTTGAATCAGATTTTCCAAAGGGACCATGACCTCAAAGAGATTATAAACCATTTTACTAGGTTAAGGGTACCATGGGGGCTGTCTTCTTTACTTCTGTATTCTTAGAACCTGCCACTGTGCCTGGCTCTAAGAGGCAGTCAATAATTATTTGTAAAAAGAATTTACCCAGTGAAATGCAGGGGCTGAAAGATAGTACATTCTGTGGCTGGGTGTGGTGGCCTTTATTT
This sequence comes from Neofelis nebulosa, assembly GCF_028018385.1. Classification (NCBI taxonomy): domain Eukaryota; kingdom Metazoa; phylum Chordata; class Mammalia; order Carnivora; family Felidae; genus Neofelis; species Neofelis nebulosa. Next base: position 60,522,727 of record NC_080800.1, read on the forward strand.
ATTTATTTATTTATTTATCAATCTATTTATTTATTAAAAATTTTAAAAAAATGTTTATTTATTTTTGAGAGAGAGAGAGAGAGACAAAGAGACAGAGAGAGTGTGAGTGGGGGAGGGGCAGAGGGAGGGAGACACAGAATCTGAAGCAGGCTCCAGGCTCTGAGCTGTCAACACAGAGCCCTATGCGGGGCTCATGCTCACAACAGGGAGATGGTGACCTGAGCTGAAGTTGGACGTTTAACTGACTGAGCCACCCAGGCGCCCCTCTTGTGGCCTTTAGAAAGGTATAGCTATAGAGTTTAGGCCTGAAAGAGCCAGTCATGTAGCTGCCACAGTTTGGAACTGAAGAAGTTTATTTCTGATACATTTTAGATTCACAATGAAACAAGATTCCCTGGTGGGAATTTTCCTAAAGAGTGGATCCAAAAATGCAATGAAAGGGTTACAAGTGTCCTTGCATATGATTTGCAAATGGTTTATGTCTACTTACATTCTCTGTCATCTATTCCCTAGTGATATTCAAGGCAAAAATTTTTTTACTGCCCCAAAGGTTATTGCATAACTTATAAAAATAGTAAAAATGTATCTTTTCTTTCTTAACAACAACAAAAAGAATAGGCAATACCATGTCATGCTGTCAAGGCCGTTCAATGCAGACTCTATTATTATTGCCATATAAAGTGTTTGATCAATCATATTTAGGTTCTACTACAAAAATAAAAATGTGAGGTGTACCCATCTATATTAGCCAGTATCACTAAAGTTCCCAGGACACCAACCCCTATTTCATCAACATGGGGACTATCTTGTTCAAATGGCACTTTTTAAAAATTTCAATTATATAGAAGCTTTCCGAGTAGAAACCAGTGTTACTGAGGATTTAAAGCAAGGGCAGTTGTCCCTCCTTGTAAACACAATTAAGGTCCAGTGGCAGAGACATACTTCTTGAGAGTAGAGGAAGCTGGGGTGACAGAGAGCAGAACTGTGAACATTCATTTCTAAGTCATAGGCAGAAGTTTTGCTTTGTAAGCTGATCCTTGATAGAGTAGTAATTTATAAATGGAAAGAGATATGGGATTCATCATTCAGCAAGCATTTATTGAGAGCCTGCTATGTGCAAGACACCAGATAAGCATCACAGCTTAATAAGGAGAACTTTCAAATCTATCAGGTCTCTTCTCATCATTGCCTTAAAATATCATGTCCTATATTTAAAAATGGCAATGTAATCATGAGAGAAAAATCCAAACTCAACATTAGGATAACTTATATTTGTTCTCTCAAGTGATAGTAAGAAGAGCTTTCTAACATGCTTTAATGAGCTTTTGCAAATGTTGTTCCCTCTGCTTGGAATTCTCTTTCCTTCTATCCTGTCCGCCTGGTGAAATCTTACCCATCCTTTAGGATACAGCTCAAATATCATCTCCTTTGTGAGCCTTTCTGATGCCCTTCTGAGAGAATTAATCATTCTTTTCCCTACACTCACAAAGCTCTTCACAAGAAGCCTTTAGTCTCACACCCAATTGCAATTTTTTCTTTCTCACACTTTACTCTGAGCTCTATAAGTCAGGAAACACCTCTGATTCATCTTGCTATCCTCAGCAATATATATATATATATATATAGCAGTAGTCAGTAAATTATTAGTGAAATTCCTTGACCACTTCAAAAAATAGATCTAGTAACATGTTACAGAGAATGTTATAGAAACCTAACAAGGCTTTGTACACAGTATGTGCTTAATGAAGGTTTGCTGACTTTGTAGTAAAAATGGCACTTCTCTTAGGTAAAGGCTATAGATAGCAATTCTTGCTAGCCCCTTCATGGCATCAGCCCTACACAGACAGACATCCTGGTGATGTTTCAGGCACTGAATGGTACACGTGCCCAAAACCATCACCCCAACTGGCTTGCCAGAGGGCATAAAATGTCTCATTATTAGCCACTTCTTGGGGTTAAGGCATTTGTTACAGAAGTACTCTAAAGACAGGAAAGATACATCAGAAGCCACCAAAAAGACTGCACCATTCATGCCTCTCTCCTTCCAACCACAATCTGTAGTCTAGAGAGAATTCAGAACACATGAACAGGTCCTTAAAAAAGTCAAGATCGAGCACAATTTAGATTGTATCTTATAATTACAGTAGACAATCTCTGTCAGCTCAGAGTTACAAATTTTGGTGTTCGCAAAGTCTTGTGAAGCACAAATCTAAAGAAGGTAAAAAAGATGGGTGAATATTAGCATTTGCTTTGTATCAAAGCACTAAAAAATTATAAACTTTGGCTTTTAATCATAGGCATTGCAGAATCCTACTATCTTTTTCTGGTTGCCAGACAGAAAAATTCTTTTTCTGTTCTGAAAAGGGATGTGTAGAAGAAAACCTACTTTGTACCTTGAAGGTTCTACATTCATGGGAAATACACTTATCTCATACACTTTCAGTATGGAATCACCAAATACTTTTTTTTTTTTTTGGCCAATGCAGGTACAGAATGGTCATTTACTCCCTTGTTAGCTGGAAACCAGTTAGATATAAACACAAGATTCCCTAAGCATTCTAGTTAAGAGTAATTGAGATGATCCTTCCCTAATTTTCAAAATCAGGATTTTTTTGACTCATCAATTACTTAGGGAGCTTTTATTCAGTGTCAGTTTAACAAATTAGATAGAAGGTCAAAGCTAAAATCTGTTGAACATAGCTGGAACAAATAAGACTAGTCTTACTTTCAAATCATTGTTAGTGCTATTTGAACAGTAAAACAATCAAGAGTCCAGAGATAAGCAAAGTTCCTCAGCACAACCCTCTTCTATCTCTGTTAGCTTGGAGAGGGATGGGTGAAAGAAGAACAATGCCAACACAAATGGAATTGTACAATGAAGAAAGAAAAGGAGGGCCAGAACAGTGGGTAAAAAGTTAACTTACTTCACTTAGACCACCATATTAAAACCAGATGTGTCGAAAATGTTGGATGAGAAAAACTGTTGTTACTGATAGCATGAACAAACCCTTTGTACTCTCCTTCCAAGATAGTATCATTACAGGGTGCAAGAAGTGTCATTTTGTTTCATTTCACATGTAGCACATTCTCAACAAGTTGAACCATTTCTAATCGTATGTAATTAGATAGGTCTCAATACGTCCCTCAGTTGAAGGATTTTATGAGCTGCCTTGTTCTGTCTCCCTTTGGGGACAGTTTCTTTGGGGTTGGAAACTATCATTTGCTAATATTTCTTCCCTTCTGGCACCTGTCAGCTGGATGGGCTCTGGGAAAAGGAGAATGGGGAGGGAAGGAGTGCAAAGTTCCTTCTCCCCTATGCCCTGGTATTAGAGCCATCTTTGTCTCTACGTAGGGATTACTCTGTTCTGGAAAGTGCTATTCAGTACACCCTCAAAATAAGCAATGGGCATATGGATGAATGGGAAGATGAAGTTCTTGTTTTTTCTTTCAATTTATCACAAATTTCAAATTGTTTTGTTTATTAAAAGTAGAGCCTGGGTGAGGTGCTAGCCAGAGATGGATGTCCTTTAACACAGTCCAAGGATGCAAAGTGGATGTGGTTTGGCTCTTTGATCTTGCTGTCCAGTCACTCTGGGCAGAGCCCACCACTGTATGCAGTGGCTATGGCACAACTGCCTTCTCCTCATTTCAGGGCAGAGTCATGAGGAGTCATGAGATATTTGACACCTCAATCAAAGTCTACATAAACACGAGGGCTTTTACTTCAATGCAGAGTATGCAATAATAGTATGTTGAAATTTAGAGTTTTTCCTTCAAAAAGTCTTTAAAGCTATCCCCTGTACACAAAAACTTTCTTAGGGTCATTTCTTGACCATTCTGTGATGTCTTTGTGAGGTTGCTGACTGGCAAATGCACTTCATGTGTAGACTGGGGAATCCAAAATTAAGGCTGATTTATGCTTCCATTCTTTGGGACTTGTACATGATTGATTATATGTAGGGCCTAACCTCTCACCACAAAATTCTGTGGTTTTTATCCAATAATGAGAAAAGACAACTGAAGGAGTGCGGTATACAACAAAAATGGATGAGTGACAGGGCCACCTGACATCCCCTAGTACTTTACAGTTCATAAATTGCTTTCAGAGTGATTCTTTCATGGATAGGCAGTGTACACTCCTATTTCAGCAAAGCAACTGGACTGCAGAAATAAGAGCCAGGGTGCTGGCACAGTCATGGAGGCCCTGGATTTCTCACGCTGGGGGTGGGGCAGTGTGTGGGTAAGCACTTTGCCTTCCAGGAATAGTACTTCTCTGCATCTCTTCTGTAGACTGACTGGAACGGAGATTAAGTTTAGGGTTCTCTTTGCATTCCATTTAGCAGTTTGCTCATGCTTTCACTGCAGATCAGGCTCAAGAATTCCTCTGCCAGCTGAGAATCTGAATGTTGCTTTGGCTGTAAGACAGTATCTTATTTATTCACATAAATCCTCCTCTTCTTGTCCCTGATTATTTTCATCCTAAAATGGAAAGGGGGGCAAATTATGTGGGCATTTGGGGACTGGACTGCAGCCACCTTTGGCAATCTTTGTTAATCTTTGAGATTCTCACCAGCATTGACTAAACAACAGTGACTCATCCAGAGTAACACATAGTCTCTCTTTCCTTTAGGAAAGCAGATCCTGAAAAGTGCTGCTAAGAAAAACAAAATAAAAAAAACCCCTATAGTTCAAGGGAAAGAAAATGTGCTAAGATCAAAATATTGCTTTAAACAAGCCTAGAAGACTTCGAAGAAGGAGAGGGTGACCATCTGCAAGTGATGAGAAGGTGGCTTGTATATTTTGCATTTCCTTTCCAGTTCCAAATTTGAGACTTAAACATCTTTTGGCCAAAGGAAGTTATGACAGGAGGAAGTTAGGTTGCCTTAGCCCCAACTCACAGCTTGAAACTTCCCAGGAGCTCAGAGAGCTTTGCAGCTCAGCACCCCGGGCCACAGGGGTGGAAGGGAGACCAACAGTGGGAAGGAATAAAAGTGAGACGCAGCTGGCACATGCACTGCCAGGCCCTGCACTCATTGTAGCCAGCTGTATAGACAGCTGTATCTTTAATTTAACCCTTGGTCTATTTACCGCAAATGACAAAGCTCATTTTGCTTACGTAAGCCTCTTTTGGTAGAGATAGTGGTTGCTTAAGGCAGAAAAAGATGTAGAGGTAGTAAGGGAGGTTATGTGGGGACAACTTGACAAGAACATTTTTTCCCCATGAAAACATGCACATGAGGCAGGAAGGCTAAGGAGGGCTGTGTACAAAGAGATATAAACCTCTGTAATCAAAGGCAGTCTGGAGGAGGGAGGACAGGCTCTACAGGCTTGGGGACAGTTTTGCTTCTACTTCTATTTATAGTCTCAAGGCTAATTGTGTAAATAGGAGTTTCTTAGTCAAGAATGGCCATTTGTACATGCACGTGGGTTCGTTTTTCCACACTACTAAGAGAGCCAAATCAGCAATACTTTCAGCAATTCTGATCGATAGAGAGGAGCTTCATTATTCACCAACCTGAAGACTAGGAGGGTAGCTATGCACACTGTTTTCCCCTCAGGTGGACTTACAGTTGCAGTCTTTGAGTGTTTAGACTGGCAGCAACTGTAAAGTACATTCTAGTTAAACCCTGAAGAGGATTGGGGAGGAATTTGAGTCAGGAGAAGGGAAGTGAATTGCCTACGGTCACATGAGTTCATGAAGATGCCATTAGAAAGCAACCTGGTCTCTCTTTCACTGGCCCCGTTTTCTGTCCACCCTCCAACTTCCCCACTTCAGAGACCCCCAAATGTACCTTATGTGGCTAAGTCTGTGTTTTTCTCCTGGCTATTTCAGTTGCTATTCCATGACAATGTTGGCAGACTCAGTGACTAAGCACACTCTTGATCATAAGAGAGGGAGTGCTTATTCCCATACTTCTGACCGAATGGAGGAAAAGCCATACTGACATTTCAATCCCACGTTTAGCTCCATGGCTCGCAGGATGAGAAGATCAGGGAGAACAAAGTTAACACTGTGGCTGTGAACAGATGCAGCTATTTAGAAGAGAGTCTTTCTCTCTATTACAGATTCTAGACCAAAAGTTGCAGAGGGAGAGAATTCTTCTCTATTCTTCATTTAAAGCATGGTGCAGTTGATGCATACAAAACGCTTAATATATGGAAATTGTATTTGTATGCAATTTCCACATGAAGAATATTTAATATATAAGTCATGAAGCATAATAATGGAATAAACACCCTGTGAACCCACCATCCATCTCAACAGAATATTACCTAGTCCCATTGCAGATCCCTGCATACTTCTTTCTGGCCCACCACCCCATCTTTCCCCAGAGGTACCCACTATCATGAACTTCCAAAAGTCACTCCCTTGCATTTCTTTGTAGTCTTCTTTTTTTTTTTTTTTTTTAAAAAGTTTATTTATTTATTTTGAAAGAGAGAGACAGCATAAGTAGGTTAGGGGCAGAGAGAAGGAGCAACAGAATCCCAAGCAGACTCCACGAGATCAGCATAGAGCCTGATGCAGGGCTTGAACCCACAAACTGAGATCATGACCTGAGCCAAGAGTAAGAGTCAGTTGCTTAACCGACTGAACCACCCAGGTGTCCTTTCTAGTCTTCCTACATATACAAGTAACTCTAAACAGTATATTCTTTAGTTTTGTTTGGTTTTGAACTCTTAATATTGGTATCACACTCAACTTTTCTGCAATTTTGCTTTTATTCAAAATTGTCTCTGAGAATCTTTCATGTTATCTGCAGCAGTAGTTCACTCATTTTCACAGGTGTCTAGTATTTCATTCTACCACAACAAAGACATACTGCTATTAATGAACATCTGTTGTTTTCTAAGGTTTTTTGTTTTGTTTTTGCTATTCTTATCAACATGGCTATAAACTTTCTTTATAATACACTTGCCCAAGTTTCTCCAAAGCCTATTTCTAGGAGTGGAACCAATGAGTTGTAAAATATACACATGTTCAAATTTGTTAGATAATGCCACAACTCACTTCTAAAATAAACTGCTTGGAGCCTAGCTCCTCACAATCCCCAGTAAAGAGTTTTGTGATCAAATAAGTTCAAGAAATTCAGATATTGTATTCTCTCCTTGAATAAATTTAGGAATATGTGAAGAAATTTGCATTTGAAAAACTTTGAGAGTTCCAGAAGTCAGAAACCATGTAACATTGTTTGACTCAGTCTTTCTGAATTTTATTTGACCTTGAAATGTTATACTATTAAAATGCTGAGAGGCATACTTTGGGCATCAATTCTTTAAATACTTTCTAAAATTCTGTTGTTCTGAGTTTTATGAATATTTACATTTCACCGCTGAGTTGATGGCAATATTAAAAAATTGATATTTTTAGTTAATATAGCACTAATTTGATGTTTTACCACTTTAATTTCACTCTCTCATGTACTGAATATCTTCTATCTCAGAAATGAATGTGAATAGCATTGAAGCAATAAACAAACTCTGGTCTTCAACAACAACAAAAATAACAAAAGATAATGCCACAACTGTTTCCCAAATTGGTTGCCAAACATACACTCCTGCCAGAAGTATAAGTGTTCCACATCCTCACTAACACTTAGTATTGTTTAATTTATGTTATTTTTTCAATCTGGTGGATTAAAATGGACTTTTGTTTTGGTTTTCTTTGGGTCATCCATTGTGGTTTTAATTTGCATTTCCTTGATTACTAATGAGGTGAACATCTTTTCTGAATGATTTCCTCTTCTGTGAAAGCCTTGTTCTTATCTTTTGTCCATCTTTCTCCTGGATTTTTTTTCTATGTATTGGTATTTAAAGTTTGTATATTTCAAATATTAGTGCATTGCCAGTTATATGAGTGCTACTTTTGTAGCTCTACTTTGTGTCTTGTCTTTTCACCTTATGATTTATTGGTAAACAGAGGCACTTCATTTTAATGTAATTAAATGTATTACTCTTTTCCTTTAAGGTTGGTGCTTTTTACATTTCTTTACAGAAATTCTTCCCTATCCCAAGATCACAGAGAAATTTTCCTATAGCAGTGTTTCTTTGTGAGTGGGGAGGTTACTGGCGTATGGGGCGGGACAATTATTCTTTATGGGAAGCTGGCTCTCACATTGCAGGGCGCTTAGAATCTCTGAACCCTGGGTGCTAAATGCCTTTAGTATTTGGCATCATTTCCATCATCATAACAACCCCAAACACTCCTATACATTTTCAAATGTTCCCTGAGTGGAGGTACTGCCAGCTGAGAACCCTCAAGCTATATTTTCTTCTAAAAGTTTAAAGTATGTAATACACTCAGAATTGATTTTTGTGTTTGATGTAAGGTGGGAATCTAATTTTATTATTTCTTTGTGGATAACCATTTTCCTCAAGGTCAGTTATTAAATAGTTAACCCTTTCCCCATTGATCTGTGATGCTACCTGTCCTACATTAAATATCCAAATAGGTATAGGTCTATTTTTGAGTTTTCTATTCTGTTCTCCTCCTATTTTCAAACCTCTGTCCTAATACTACACTCTTTTAAGTACTGCAGCTGTATTAGAAATCTTAATATCCAACAGAATCAGTTTTTCTACTTTGCTGCTCCTCAAGAATAACTTGGCTTTTCTTTGCACTGCCATATAAATTTTAGAACCAGATTGTCAAATTCCATGAAAAATCCTGTTGGGATTTTGACTGGAGTCACACTGACTATGGTTGATTCAGGGACAAAGAATATCTTTATAATAATGAGTAGCTGTATCTGTGAAGAGGACACAGCTCTGCATATCAATACTTTTATAATTTCCTCCATAAAGGATCTCTGGCACATCTTTTATTAGGTTTTCTTCATAGACTACTTATATTTTTAGTGCTACAGTATCTTTTTAAAAATTGCATTTTTGGTTCTTGTTGTTGGCATATAGAAATGAGACTTAGGGGCGCCTGGGTGGCTCAGTCGGTTAAGCGTCCAACTTCGGCTCAGGTCACAATCTCACGGTCCGTGGGTTCGAGCCCCGCGTCGGGCTCTGGGCTGATGGCTCAGAGCCTGGAGCCTGCTTCCAATTCTGTGTCTCCCTCTCTCTGACCCTCCCCCGTTCATGCTCTGTCTCTCTCTGTCTCAAAAATAAATAAAACATTAAAAAAATGAAAAAAAAAGAAATGAGACTTATCTTTCTACATTTTCTCTGAAATGTACTTCAATCAGACTTTTCCACTTAGCTCCATCAAAACTGCTCTTGGCAAGGTCACCAATAACTGCACGGTTGCTAAATTCAATGGTCAAATCTCAGTCCTCATCTCCCTTGGTTTCTCACCAGCATATGACACAGTTGATCACTACCTCCTCCTTAAAACACTTTCTTCACTTTGCTTCCAGGACAGCACACACTTTTGATTTTCTTCTTAACTCACTGGTTATTCTGTCTTCTATGCTTGTTCTTTCTCATTTCCCCAACACTTCTTACACACACACACACACACACACACACACACACACACACACGAATGACTGATGTACACGTACACACACACACACACACACACACAAATAAGATATACATATTCCTTCGACCTACTTCAATTCAACATGTCCAAACTGAACTCTAACTCATTACCTGAAACTGTGCCTCCCACAGTCTTCTCTATCTCAGTTGCTCACTCCCATTATTAAGTTGCTCAGAGCAAAATCTTCGAGTCCTTGCTTTCTCTCACACCACTCACAATATGTCAGGAAATCCTTCTCATTCTACCTTCAAAATATATATTCATTTCACATCTCATAATCTACATTGATACCACACTAGTGCAAGCCATCATTATTTTTTAAATAAAAAACAGCTTTATTGAGGTATAATCTACATACCATATAATTCACCCATTCAATGCCTTTTGGTATATTCACAGGGTTTTGTGACCATTGCTACTAATTTTATATTTTTGTTCCCCCTAAAGAAACTAGCATTCATTAGCAGTCACTCTTCATCCCTCACGTCATGTTGCCTTAGGCAAACACTAACTTACTTTTTGTCTTTTTTTATTAAAAAATTTTTTTTAACGTTTATTCATTTTTGAGAGATAGAGAGAGACAGAGTATGAGCGGGGAAGGGGCAGAGAGAGAGGGAGCTACAGAATCTGAAGCAGGCTCCAGGCTCTGAGCTGTCAGCACAGAGCCTGACACAGGTCTCGAACTCACGAATTGCGAGATCATGACCTGAGCCAGAGTCGGACTCTCAACTGACTGAGCCACCCAGATGCCCCTCTTTTTGTCTTTACAGATTTGTCTATTCTGAACATTTCACATGGAGTCATATAATCTGTGGTCTTTACTTCAGGTACTTCATTCATCTTTATTGTGAAATAATATTACACTGTACAGATAGACATTTTATTTATACATAGATCAGTTGATGGACATTTGGGCTGTTTCCACTTTTTGACTAATATGAATTAGGCTGCTACGAACATTTGTGTACAATTTTTTTTTGTGTGTGTGGACATAAGATTTCATTGAGTGTATACCTAGAAATAGAATTGTTGAGTCATAGGTTACTTTATGTTTAATCTTTTCAGGAACTACCAACATGTTTTCCAAAGCAGCTGCACCATTTTACATTCCCACTGGTAGTGTATGGGCTCCATTTCTTCACATCTTTGTTACCACTTGTTATTATCTGTCATTTTTACTGTTGCCATCCTAGTGGGAATGAAGTGGTCTCTTATTGTGGTTTGGATTTGCATTTCTATAAGGACTAATGTTGTTGAACATCTTTTCATGTCCTTGCTGGTCATTTGTATATCTTTTTGTATCTTCTTATCTGAATCCTTTGCCTATTTTTAAATTGAATTATTTGTCTTTTACTATTGAGTTGTAAGAGTTTTTGTTTTTTATATATTCTAGATGCATGTCCTATGTCAGATATATGATTCGCAAATATTTTCTCCCATTCTAGGAGTTGTCTTCCCATTTACTTGAAGACATCACTTGTAGCAGAGAAAAATTTTAATTTTTGATGAGGCCCAATTTATCTATTTTTTCTTTTCTTGCTTATGTTTTGGTGTTGTATCTAAGAAACTATTGCCTAATACACGGTCATGAAGATTTACACCAATGTTTTCTTCTAAGAGTTTTATAGTTTTAGCTCTTGCATTTAGATCTTTGACACATTTGGAATTGTTTTTTTACATGTGATGTGAGGTAGAAGTCCAACTTCATTCTTTTGCATGTGGATAACCAGTGGTCTCAACACCATTTCTGTAATTTCTGAAAAGACTATTTTTTCCTGCACTGAGTTGTGTTGGCAATCTTGTCAAAAATCAATTGACCATAAATATGAAGGTTTATTTATGGACTCTCCATTTTATTCCATTGATCCATATCTATCCTTATGCCACTACTGCACTGTTTTGATTACTTCAGCTTTAAGTTTTGAAATCTGAAATCATTACCTCATAAAATTGTTAGGAAATGTTTCTTCTTTTCTATTTTTTGCAAGAGTTTGAAAGGATTGCTTTTGATTTTTCTTTAAACATTTGGTAGAATTCACCAGTGAAGCCATTTGGTCCTGAACCTTTCTTTGGTAGGAGGTTTTTGATTACTAATCCAATCTGTTTAATTGTTATAAATCTATGCAGATTTTCTATTTCTTCAGTGTGGTTGTTTGTGCCTTCTAGGAATTTTCCCATTTCATGTAGGTTATGTGATTTGTTGGCATATAATTATTCATACCATTCCTCTTATAGTTACCAACATTTTTTCTTGTGATGAGGACTTTTAAGATCTACTGTCTTAGAAACTTTCAAATATGTAATACAGTATTAACTATAGTCTCCATGCTGTAAATTACATCTCCATGACTTAGGCATTTATGTTATAATTGGAAATTTGTAACTTTGGATCCCCTGCACCAATTTTGCTCACCCTCCTCCTCCTTTGGCAACCACCAATCTGTTCTCTGAGTTTTTTTTTTTAAGATTTCATGTATAAGTGAGATCAAATGGTATTTGTCTTCCTCTGACTTATTTCACTTAGTATAATGCCCTCAAGGTCCATCCATATTGTTGCAAATGGCAAGATTTCATTCTTTTTGATGGGTGAATAGTATTTCAGCATATGCACATGCATGAGTGTATGTGTATGTGTGGAAACAACCTAATTGTCCATTGATGGATGAATGTATAAAGAATATGTGATACATATGTTCAATTTAGTGTATTCATTTTCTTTGGATAAATACTGAGAAGACTACCCATGAATTGCTGGGTCAAATCCAAAGGCGACCACTTAACCAACTGAGCCACCCAGGCACCCCATCAAATTGTAGTTCTATTTTTAATTTGAGAAACATCCATGTTGTTTTCCAAAGTGTTCGCACCAATTTCCATTTCCACCAAGAGTGCACAAGGGTTTCCTTTTCTCCACATTGTCTCCAACACTTGTTATTTATTGTCTTTTTGATAATAGACATTCTGACAGATATGAGGTGGTATTTCATTGTGGTTTTGATTTGCATTTACCTGATAATTAGTAATGTTGAGTACCTTTTTTGTACCTATTGGCCATGTGTATGTCTTCTTTGGAAAAATGTCTATTCAGATTCTCTGCCTATTTTTGAAACAAAAAAATTTTTTTTGCTATTGAATTATAATATGATCCTTTTTATTTCTGTAAAATCTGCTTTCATTTCTGAATTTAGTATAGTAATTTGATCTTGTCTCTTTTCCCCTAGTCCATGTACCTAAAGGTTTGTCAACTTTGTCAATATTTTCATAAAACAACTTCTGGTTTCATTGATTTTCTCTATTTTTTTCCCAATTCTTTATTTCATTTACTACCTCTTTAGTCTTTTTGTTATTTATTATTTATTTTTAATTTTATTATTAATTATTATTATTTTTTAGGTAGGCTTTATGCCCAGTGTGAATACCCATGCAAGGCTTGAACTCACAACCCTGAGATCAAGACCTGAGCTGAGAACAAGAGTTGGACGCTTAACCATCTGAGCCACCCAGGTGCCCATCTAGTCTTTTTAATATCCTTTCTACTGCTTGATTTGGGTTTAGTTTGCTCTTTTTTGGGTTTCATAAGGTGAAAGGTTAGGTTGTTGGCTTGAGATCTTTCTTTTTAACATAAGGGTTTATAGCTACAAATTTCCCTTTGAGCACTGCTTTAGCTGCATCCCAGAAGTTTTGGTCTGTTGATTCTTCATTTTCACTCATCTCAGAGTATTTTCTAATTTCCCTTGTAATTTCTTCTTTGACCCATTGGTTTTTTAGGTTTGTTAATGTTAGTATTCTTCAATTTCCACATATTTGTGAATTTCCAAATTTCCTCCTGTTATTGATTTCTACTTTCATTCCATTGTGGTCAGAAAACAAACCTTGTAGAATTTTGTTCCTTCTAGGCTTTATGACCTAGCTTATGGTCTATTCCAGAGACTAATCCATGTACACATGAGAAGAATGTGTATTCTTCTGTTTTTCAGTGGAGTGGTCTTAGATGCATGTCAGGTCTAGTTTAGTGTTGCTGAAGTCTTTTATTTCCTTTATCTTTTGCCTAGTTATTCTATCCATAATTGAAACTGAATATGGGATTCTCAAATTATTATTGTTTGTCTATTTCTCCCTTTCACTCTATGCAAGTACTACTTCATGCATTCTGGGGCTTTGTTAGGTGCATATGTGTTTATAATTGTATCTTCCTAAGAGATTGAACTTTTCATCATTATGAAATGTTCTTCATCTCTAGTAATTTTTTGTTATAAAGTCTATTTTTTGATGTTAGTTTCACCACTCCGGCTTTTATACGGTGGTTGTTTGCATGGTGTATCATTTTCCATCCTTTTATTTTCAAACGTTTTGTATCTTTGAGTGAAAGGTGTGCTTCCTGCAGACAGCATATTGTTGGATCTTGTCTATTTTTAATTCAGTCTGATAATATCTGTCTTTTGACTGAATGTTTAATTCACTCACATTTAGTATTATTTTTTTGGGACAGAGAGAGACAGAGTATGAACGGGGGAGGGGCAGAGAGAGAGAGGGAGACACAGAATCGGAAACAGGCTCCAGGCTCCGAGCCGTCAGCCCAGAGTCTGACGCGGGGCTCGAACTCACGGACCGCGAGATCGTGACCTGGCTGAAGTCGGACGCTTAACCGACTGCGCCACCCAGGCGCCCCTCACATTTAGTATTATTGATATGTTTAATCTTACATTGCCATTTTGCTTTTGTTTTCTATGTCACATGTCTTTTTGGTTTTTGCTATCTTCCTTTGTATGGATAAGTATTTTCTTATGTAAACTTTTGATTCCTTTCATGATTTTTAAATTCTTTATTTTTGCGTTATTTTCTTAGTGGTTTCTCTAAGGGCTTATATCTCTTATTAGAATATACCTCAGATTTATACTTAGTTCCAGTGAAATAAAGACATTTTATTTTATCTTTTTTGAAATATAGACATTTTAAGTAGCTTCATTGACTCCCCCTCTTTTTAATATTTTCATTATGCATACATATATATCTGTATATGTTACAAATCCAACAATATACTGTTGTAATTATTACTTTATATAATTTTGTCTTTTAAAGAGGCTGATAGAAGAAAGGAAAACAAATATATATTTTAAGTGTTTATTAATATTCTTATTTACTCTTCTGGTTCTTTTTATTTCTTCCCTAAGTTACTATCTAGTGTCATTTTCTTATTCCAACACAGCTTTGTTCCCATCCTCTTCCTTTATGCTGTTATCGTCAAATATATTATATTTCTGTATATTATAATCCCCACACTTTTATGCAATTGCTTTTTAAATCAGTCAAGAGAGGAAAGGAGAAGAAACATGCAATTATACTGTCTTTTCTTTTTTTTTTCTTTTTTTAAAAAATTTTTTTTTCAACGTTTTTTATTTATTTTTGGGACAGAGAGAGACAGAGCATGAACGGGGGAGGGGCAGAGAGAGAGGGAGACACAGAATCGGAAACAGGCTCCAGGCTCCGAGCCATCAGCCCAGAGCCTGACGCGGGGCTCGAACTCACGGACCGCGAGATCGTGACCTGGCTGAAGTCGGACGCTTAACCGACTGCGCCACCCAGGCGCCCCTATACTGTCTTTTCTAATTACCCACATAATTACTTTTGCCACCTTTCGTTGTTTTTCATATGGATTCACATTACTGTTTGACATCACTTGCTTCTATCCTAAAGAATTTCACTAGTATTTCTTTTAAGAAAGGTATGCTAGCAATGAATTCTCTCATTTGTTGTTTTTCTTCCATTTGGGAATGTCTTTATTTCACCTTTATTATTGCTAGATATATAATTCTTGGTGGTTTTTGAAAAAATTTCAACAGTTTGACTTCCTGCTTTCTTGCCTCCATTGTTCCTCAAAGGAAGTCAGTTATTAATCTTATTGGGGTTCCCTTGTATGTGATGAGTCTTTTTTTTTCTCTTCCTGCTTTCATATTTTCTCTTTGTCTTTCAACACTGTACTGTGATGGCTCTGGATATGATCTCTTTGTCTTAGAATTATTTGAGTTTCTTGGGTATGTATATTGATGTTTTCATCAAATTTGAGAGGTTTTCATCAATTATTTCTTTGAATATCTTTTTCTGTCCTTTTTGTGCTCTCTTCTCTTTCTAGTACTACTATTGTATGTTGATGCACTCACTTATATCCCCCATTTCTCTGAGGGTCTGTTCATCTTCATTTTTTTCTCTGTTTTTCAGATTATATAATTTCTATTGATATATCTTCAAGTTCACTGATTCATTCTTCTGCCAACTCAAATCTACTGTAGACTTCCTTCTAGCAAATTTTTCATTTGTTATACTCTTCAACTCCAGAGTATTCATTTGGTTCTCTTCTTTTTTTATAACTTCCATCTCTTTATTGATAACCTATATTTGTTGAAACATTGTCATCCTTTATTTCCTTCCTTTATTTCTTTAAGCATGGTTATCTTTAGTGCTTCGAACATACTTATAAGAACTGCTTTGAAATCTTTGTCTGCTAAGTGCACTGCCTGAACCTCTTCAAAGAGCATTTTTACTGCTTGTCTTTTTTTTTTTTTTATCTGTGTATGGGTCACATTTTCTTGTTTTTTTTTTTTCATGTCTTGTAATTTTTTTGTTGAAACCTGGACATTTGAGATAACATACAGTAGGAACTCTGGGATACAGATTCCCTACTTTGCCCTAGGAGTGGTGGTTGTTAATTGATTGGTTATTTGTTTAATAACTTGTGTGAACTTTGTGAAGTTTATCCTCCCTGCAGTGTGAAGATTCTGATGTGTGTGCTCAGATTTTCTTTCTTGTTTTTATCTTTTAGCCTGACTACCCTGGGTTGGCACAAGCCACTATTGCCAAGGTTGTGCTTAAGCCTCATAAACTAGTTAGATTTTAAACCATCAGATCTTTGTGATTTGGAGGCTGCCATCACAGTTCAGGGAGTTTTTTTTTGCCCCCTGTTCAACTAGGGGCTACCAGAATAAAAATTGAAGTTCTTAAAGTAGTCTACATGGCCTAACACTATCTGACTCCCTGTTAAATCTCTGACTTCATCAATATGCCGTTGTGTGGTTTTGGTATTAAGGTTATGCCAGTCCCACAGAATGAGCTTGGAAATGCTCCTTTTTTTCTACTCTTTGGAATAATTTTCATAATATTGGAATTATTTCTTTTTTGAATATTCGATAAAACCATCTAGACTTAGTAGTTCTCCTTGTGGGAATATTTTAATCACTGGCTGAATTTATTTAATGGTTATATAACCACTCATGTATTCTATTTCTTTTTTAATCAGTTTTGGTAGTTAATTTTTTCTAGTTATTTGTTCATTTGGTCTACATTTTAAAAATTGTTGACATGAAGTGGCTCAAAGTATTTGCTTGCTAAAGTTTTAAACTACTACATATGTAAGAATGTCACCCTTTTCTAATAATGTTTATGTGGACCTTATTTTTCTTTTTTCCTTGATCAATATTTCCTCAGGTTTGTCAATTTATTTATCTTTTAAAATAACTAATTCCTGGTTTTGATAATCTTTTCTACATTGTTTTCTATCTGTTTTGAAAAGTTTATTTATTTATTTTGAGAGAGGGAGAGGAGAGAGAGAGAGAGAGAGCACATCCATGAGCAGGAGAGAGTCAGAGAGAGAGGGAGAGAGCCTGTCAGTAAGGAGCCTGACATGGGGCTCAATCCCATGAACCATGAGATCATGACCTGAGCCAAAATCAAGAGTCAGATGCTTAACCAACTGAGCCACCCAGGTGCCCCTACATTGTTTTCTATCTTAATACATTTTTCTTTTGTGTCTATGCTTTCCTTTCTTCTGCTTTCTTTGGATTTATTCTGTTGTTCTTTATTGAATTTCTTAAGTTGAATGCTAAGCTCATTAGCTTTCAGCCTTTCTTCTTTCTTAATATATGCACTTAAGGCTATAATCATTATTCTAACCACTACTTTAGGTGCAATGTATAAGCTCATTTCGAAATATTTTCTACTTCCCACTAAGATTTCTTCTTTGACCCAAAGGATTATATAAAAATGTGTTTTTAAATTTCCAAAACTATATTTTAAGGAAGAACTCTATATTTAAATTTATTTATATTGCCTTATTTTGTGCCATGGGTTCCACTTTTGCTGTGTTTTTTTCCCCTGTTTGAATTAACTGATTTTTTTCCTCAGTCCATTTTTCCACTTCTATTAGAAAGATATTCATTCTTTTTCTATTCTTTTAGTGGCTACCCTTGAAATTAAAACATGTTTAATTCAATAAAATCTAGAGTTAAGATATTTACTCTCTTTGCAAGGGGACCCTTAGAATGCTTTGATTCTAATCTTCAACAACATGACTTCCTATTGTGAAGGCTTTAACTTCTGTGTTTTTTGTCTTCTTTTAATCCCACAAATTATAAATTACTAATATTACCCTACATGTTTCACTTTTTTCTTTCTACTTAAAATTTCTTCTTGTATCTCAGAACTTCTTTTTGAATAATTTTCCTTGTTTAGTAACAAATGGTGATAAACTCTTTCAAAATTATATATTAAAATGTTTTCATGTTGCCTTTCTCCTCCAAAGATAGTTTCACAGAGTATATGATTCTAAGATAAAAATTATTTTCTCTAAGCACTTTCAACATTATATTTTAACTTGGCTTTCATTGTTGCTATTAGTATAATTGTTGTTCTTTTGTACATGATTGATCTTTTCTTTCTAGTAAGTTTTAATTTTTATCTTTGTCTCTGCTGTTCTTCAGTCAACTCTGAGGCATGTAAATATAATTTTCTTTTTGCTTATCCTGCTTGGAATTTCTTAGTCTTCTTGAACCTACAGATTGTTGATTTTTGAAAATTCTGGAAAGTTTTCAGATATGATTTATTTGAAAATTTCTCCTCCCGTTTATATTATTTCCTTTTAGAATTCTAAAGAGGTTAATGTTGGGCCTTCTAGCTCTACCTTCTGTATTTCTTAACCATGCATATTTTCCATCTCTTTGTATCTCTGTGCTATATTCTGTGATTTCTTCAGATCCATTTTCCAATTTCCTAATTTCTCTTCAACTGATGCATAAGCCTTCATTGAGGTTTCTAAAGTCAATTATATTTTTCATTTCTAGGTATTATATTTTGTTATTTTTCAAACCTAGCTGGTTATTTTTTATAGTCTCTTGCTCTTTGCTCTTTTATTTCTTTAAATGTGTTTAACATATGTATTTTATATTCTGTATATAGTTTCAATATCTAAAATCTGTGTGGGTCTGGTTATGTTTTATCTTTTTTTCCCTTTTGATTTCTCCTCACTGGTAGTTGATTTTTTTGTGTAAATTGTGACTCAATTGTGAAGTGGTAGTTGTCAGAACTCTCTGTCAGATTTCCATGAGGCCTGGGAGTAAGGGTGTTTTCTCCCATGAAAGATTTTCATTTGATTTTTCTTGGTGCTTGAGGTATCACAGACTTAGGTCCACTTTAAATTAAAAATTTTGGCTTGTGGCTTTTTAGACTATTCATATGGTATATATTTAGGCTCCAAACTCAGGTGCCACAGAACCTCAGGAAGGTATGTTTTTATTTTTAATTCCACCCAAGGCTAATACTTAGATAAAAAACTTTCCTTATAGTCTATTCCTTCCCTCCAGCACTAGACCTGTACTGGCAAATCACTAGCCATATGTAACTATTAAATCCAAATTAACTGAAATAAAATAAAAATTCAGTTCCTCAGTTTCACTAGACACATTTCAATTGCTCAATAATCACATATGGCTAGTGGCTGCTGCATTGGACAGTGCATATATAGGACATTTCTATCATCAGAGGAAGTTTTAATGAATAGTGGTGCTCTAGAACATTTTGATTTACATATGCTCCCAGGGTATGTGGTGGCTTCAGAGCTAGGTTACATCCTTGAATAAACTCTTGTCAATCTGTATTTTTATTCTGTATGCTCTCAAACATGTCCATGTCCTAATCTCTCTAACCTGTGAATATGCTACCTTACATGGCAAATGGATTTTGTAGACATGATTCAGTTAAGTATCTTGAGATGGGGAGATTATTCTAGATTTTTTGGTGAGATCAATATAATCACAAGTGCCTTCATAAGGAAAATAAGAAAGCAGAAAAGACAAAGTTAGAGAGGTGATGTGGTGACAGAGGCAGAGGTTGGAGTGATCCACTTTGAAGATGGAGGGAGACACAAGCCAAGAAATGAAGAAGGCCTCTAGAACCTAGAAAAGGCAAGGAAGCATATTCTTCTCTAGAACCTCCAGAAGGAATGTAGTCCTGTGACACATTTTAGATTTCTGACCTCCAGAACTGTAAAAGAATAGATTTGTGTTGCTTGAAACCATTAACTTCATGGTAATTTGTTCCAATAGCCATAAGAGACTGAAACAAAGTATGAAAGGGGCCAGTTAAGAAAGGCTTTGTTTTAACATATCTGAAACATATGGTTGCCTTATGGCACTAAGTTATCAGTCTTACATATCCTCATTTCCCCTTCCTATATATCTATTTGGCTCTAAGGGTACAAGGCTCATGGCAAACAAATTTTAAGGAGAGAATGATATAGGAACTTATGCTCTCATTCATTTATTCAATAAATATAAATATATATTGAGCAGTTATCATGCTGTAAGCACTGTTTTAGGTATATGAAATATATTAATGCATAAGGAAGAAAAATCCCTGTCCTCAAGAAGCTTACTTTCTAGAGGAGGGACAGAATTGACGAACAATAAACATAATAAAGAAGTAAATTACACAGTATGCTAGCAGATGATTAATGCCACAGGTTTAAAAACAATTAGAAAAGGGGTGATTGTGAGTGGCCAGAGAGAGGGGATGAGCAGTTGTAGTATTAAATATGGTTGTCAGGATAAGTCTTATTGAAAAAGTGGCAATTGAGCAAAGACTTGAAGGTGAGGGAGTTTGTCATGTAAACATCTGGGGGAAAAGCATTCTAAGCAAAGGGAACATTCAGTGCAAAATATTGAAGTGGGAATGTTCCTGGTACCTTCCAAGAACAGCAAGTAGACCAGTGTGGTAGAAAACAGAGTAGTAGGAAATGAGATCAGAGAAGTTATAGAGTCCAGATGATGTAGGGCCTTACAGGCCACTGCAAGGACTTATGCTTGACATTGAGAATGACCTCTGAATTTTTTGGGTAGACAACTAGACAATGAGCATAACTCTCAGAATACATAGGAAGAGATATAGCTGTTAGAGAATGAACATATTTCTAGATGCTCTGAGTGGCAAGCTGACTTGGTTCTGAGGACCACACTTTTTATATCCACTAGTTTCCTAGACTTTTCTATTTGTATATTGGTGACTCACACTCAAGTTGCTCTAAAATAAACTCATAATCTTCAGTCCTAAATCCTTTCCTCCTCTTCTGTTCCCTGTCCTAGTTAATGCTATCCCACTATGGGGCTCAAACCCATGAACTATGAGATCATGACCTGAGCCGAAGTCAGACACAGCCACCCCACATCATCTTTTAAAAATGTCAGTTAGAGGGGTGCCTGGGTGGCTCAGTTGGCTGGGCATCCGACATTGGCTCAGGTCATGATCTCATGGTTCATGGGTTCGAGCCCCACGTCGAGCTCTGTGCTGACAGTCCAGAGCCTGAGCCTGCTTTGGATTCTGTGTCTTCCTCTCTCCCTGCCCCTCCCCTGCTCATGCTCTGTCTCTCTCTCTCAAAAATAAATAAACATTAAAAAAAATTAAAAATGTCAGTTAGATTATGTTACTATTTTGCTTAAAAATTCTTTGGCTCCCACTGCATTTAAAGTCATATCACACTACTTAACCCGCCTATAAGATTCCCAAATGGAGTGGCTCCCACCTGCCTCTCCGACCTCATCCTACCTTGCTCTCCCCTGACTCAATACACTTCAGTCACATGACTTTGCCCTGGAATGCAGCTCTTTGTCTGGTAGGGTTCTTCACATCTTTGGTACTTTAGACCTAGATTTGATCCCCTCAGAGAGGTCAGCCCTGATCTCTGTATCATTTGTTTATTTTCTTCTTAGTACTTATCACAATCTGTAATTATTTTATTATTTGTTTACTATTGATCTCCTAGGAGATTACAAGTTCTAAATGGTAGGGCCATTCTGTCTACTTTACTATTGAATTTCCAGTGTCTTGCACAAAGTGAGAAGTCAATGAACATTTGTGAGGGAATGAATGAAAAGGATGATGGAAGCAGAGTTCAGCAAAAAAGAAGTAGTGAAGAAAAAAAAAAGAGGAAAAGAGATTTTGAAAAGAGTTCCATTGAATTTTGAGAATAGCATATTGAGATTTACCCTGCTTGTAGTATAAACTATTAAAAGGAATTGGAGACAGGAGACAGGGTGCAGGCACCAAATCATGGAGAGTCACAGAAATGGGGCTAATGGAATTTTCAATTCACCAGAAATTTGTTGAGCACTTACTATGTGCCAGGCTCTATGCTGGGTACCCACTGTTAAGGATACGAAGGTGAGTAAATGTATAGGTCAAGAATTTATATCTAAGAAACCAGAAATAAGACAGAAGGAATGCAAATGATGATGACAGAAAATTTAATCAAAGGGTTCTGGGGGCTCATAAGAAGGGGCTCAGAGGCTTCAAGGAGTTACTGTGACACTGAAGTCCACAAGTTCCAGTCCACAGTGTATTAAGAGCACATATACTACCTTCTGCTCTTCCCCACAAAATACTTCTTTTTTTTTAATGGCATGGACTTTTATTTATCTTTTTTAAAGTTTAACCATTTATTTTGAGAGTGTGCATGCATGTAGGGGAAGGGCAGAGAGAGAGGGAGAGAGAGAGAAACCCAAGGAGGCTCCACACCACCAGTGCAGACCCCGATAAGGGTCTCGAACTGACGAACTGTGAGATCATGACATGAGCTGAAACCAAGAGCAGATGTTTCACCCACTGAGCCACCCAGGCACCACCCCCACCCCAAATACTTCTTAAAAGTAGGATAAAAAGCAAAATATTTAAAAAATTTTAAATGTTTATTTATTTTTGCGAGAGACAGAGTGTGAGCTGGGGAGGGGCAGAGAGACAGAGAGACACAGAATCTGAAGCAGGCTCCAGGCTCTAAGCTGTCAGCACAGAGCCCGACACTGGGCTTGAACCCATAAACCATGAGATCATAACCTGAGCTGAAGTCAGATGTTTAACTGACTGAGCCACCCAGGCACCCCAAAAGCAAAACATTTTTAAGGATAACTTTTGAGCACCGTGTTAGAGAATAAACAACTAGGTGCTATAGTTTTGGCCCTGATACTCACTATTTGTGACATTGTGGACAATTTGCTCATTTCTTTTTATAAATTATTACTGAGAACCTACTATGTGTCAGGCTCTTTGCTAGGCACTTTCATATGTCCTATTTTAGTGAATTATTTACCTTTTCTAAGCTTCAGGTTTTTCACCTCCCTTTAAACTTTGGCAGGCCAGATTTCTGGTTCTCAAACAATTGGTGTTGGGTACAGACATGTAGATATTTCTTCTTGCCTTCAGGTAGCACCCACAATTTACACTACACTAATGGGCTGGATTTTGGTAATATTACCAAAGACAATAGAGTGTGCTTTGGCTATTTATGAGATAGGGAAAATGGATGAATAAGCTTAAGAAGTGAAGCATAAGTGTCTTTGTGGCACTGTTAGATTGAGCAAATTTTGAAGTGGTGACCATTGGGGACTGTCTGCCACAGTAATCCAATTGTATATTGGGAAATAGAGATGTTAAATTGCCAAAAAATGACCACCCTAAAATGTTACTAATGTTAAGATAAATTGTAATGTGGGAAACTGTAATATGACCATCTTGAGCTAATGTTATAAAGACAGATGCTTTAGATGACTGGCAACGTGAGATGGGTGGAGAAGAGAAAATCTACCTGTGCATTTCCAGGAAGATGCATGACCATGGAGAGGGCTATTTCTGAACAATTGATTATTTGCTTTTGTAGACAGAACTGTTCCTTGTATGAAGGAGGGAAATTTCTCAGGTACATAGTTTTGATTAAAAAAAAATCTGGAGAACACCCAATCATTTTTTGTTCTGATTTGTGTTTACCAAGCAGCTTTCTGGTCTACAACTGGTTTCTTGACTGTAATGACCTACCAGCCAGGAGGACCTATGCAGATGATGAAAGCCTTGTCTTGCCTAATATACTGCTCATTATAAATGACCACCTTGAAGTCTGCTTTATAAATCAGTCTCTGTGGCTTTGGCTGCATGGATTTTTTCCCCAGAGACTCATCATCCCAGGGTGGGACTGAAAATAGGAGTGAAATGTGAAGTGGCAAAACTACAGAGCAGACTGGCCAGAGTATATTCAGGTGCTATTCTCCTATGTGGTCTGGCCTAAAGCAGTCAGTGACTTCACCTATTACATTATAGGAATAATAATCTCTTATATTTATTCAGTGCTTTTCACTTTCAAAGCACTTTCTTATATATTATCTAATTTTATCATTTTATCTATTATACCTTCTTTAGCTCATACTGCTTGTAAGAACACATTTGTAGAACTGTGGCAAAGACACCAAAAGAAACAATAATACTGTTAATACCTTGTGGGAAAAAAGCCTGTCTATGATGGGATCTTGGCAAAATAAATCAAATTAAAGAAATAAATGTAGCCAAAGTCTAGCCTACAGTAAGGTGACACAGAAATTTGGAGATTGGCTTAGGATGACTCTGAGAGTGAAAGAACACAAAGACATTGGCTGTAGATGTGTTACTGATGGAGACTTGTGAAATATCCAACTGTACTCAAGGTAATCAGGCCATATCTGCAGGATCAGAATGCATCCAAAGGAAGTTGCAACTTAAGCAGCTTTACTATAAACTATATGAAGAGTAATGTGTTACAAAAAGGTGGTATATGAGTTATTTGAAAGAGGAATCTGATAGTAAAGATAGGTTACCATTTGTCCAGCAGTCCCCATGCCTCACTATACAGAGTGGGGAGAGGAATGGAAGAAAGAAGTGTGTGCATTGTGCAGTGGCTGGAAAGCAGAGGGTAAGACCACCCATATGACAGACAGACATATTGTGGTCCCTAAGGATATACACTCAATTATATAGTCCTCTCTATTTACAGCCTTTACCATTCCACTTCCTTCATTCTGATTCCATGTTTATCAACTAAACTTTTGACTTACTAATTCAGTTTCCTAGGTCCCTTGATCCTGGGAAATAAATGCCCTTAGAATAGATGACTATTGTGGTTACTGGGCAGGTATATTTTCCACTGTAAATTAATATAATTGCAATATATTTTACATGTCTCTTCCCAATTTTTTTTTATTTTGAAAACTTTCAGATCTATGGAAAAGTTACAAAAGCTGTACAACAAATTTCCACTTCTTCTTAGACTAAACCTACCAATTTTCTGATGGATGTTTACTGCTCTAGCACTATTTATTGAAAAGGCTGTGTTTCCTCCATTGAATTGCTTTTGGACCTTAATCAAAAATCAGTTTGTGTGGGTCTATTTTTGGGATCTCTATTCTGTTCTTTTGATGTGTCTATTGCTTTGCCAGTACCACACAGTCTTGATTACTGTAGCTATATATTAAGTCTTTAAATTGGTAGAGTGATTCCTCCCACTTTATCCTTCTTCTGCAAAATTGTTTTAGTTATTCTAGTTCCTTTGTTTTTCTATATAAATTTTATAATAATCTTGTCTGTATCTTCAAAAAACATGATAGAATTTTGATAGGACTTATATTAACCCTGTACATAAAGTTGGCCTCATAGAACGGGTTGGAAAATGTTCCATCTTATTCAATTATCTGAAAAAGATTGATAAGGATTAGTGTTAATTCTTCTAATGTTTTGTAGACTTCATCAGTAAAGCCATCTTGTCCTGCAGTTTTCTTTGTTGGGAGCTTTTTCATTACTAATTTAATTTCTTTACTTGTAACAGGTTTCCTGAGATGTTTTATTTCTTCTTGAGTCTGCATAGGTAATTTGTTTCTTACTAAGAATTCGTCCATGTCATCTAGGCTATCCAGTTTGTTAGCATATAATTGTTAATTGTATTTTCTTATAATCGTCTTTATTTCTGTAAGGTTGGTAGTCCCCACTTCCATTCCTGATTTTAGTTATTTCCATCTTATCTTTTTTTTTCTTTATCAGTCTAGCAAAAGACTTGTCAATTTTGTTGCTGTTTTCAAAGAACCGAATTTTGTTTTTGTTGATTCTCTGTATTGTTTTTCTATCTTACATTTCCTTTAATCTTTGTTCTAAGCTTTATTATTTCCTTCCTTCTGCCAGGTTTAGATTTAGTTATCTCTTTCTAGTTCCTCAAGGTGTAAACGTAGGTTATTAATTTGAGATCTTTCTTCTTTTCAATGTAGGCATTTACAGGTACAAAATTTCCTCTGATTATGGCTCTTGCTGCATCTCATAAGTTTTGATATGTTGCATTTTCAATTTCATTCTTCACAAAGTATTTTTTAATTTGCATTGTGTTTTCTTCTTTGGTCCATTAGTTGTTTTAAGTATGTGTTGCTTAATTTCTACATATTTTTGGACTTGTTTACTTTTTCTTCTGTTTTTGTGTTCTAGCTTTACTCCATTGTGGCTGGAGAAGACAGTATGTATAATTTCAATCTTCTTAAATTTATTAAAACTTGTTTTGTGTCATAACATGTGGCCTATGTTAGGGAATATTTAATGTGTCCTTGAAAATAATGTGCGTTTTGCTGTTGCTGAGGGGAATTGTTCTATATATATATGTTTGGTATAATTGGTTTAAAATGCTGTTCAAGTTCCCTATTTCCTTATTGCTCTTATGTCTAGATGTTCTATTCATTTTCAAAAGTGGTGTATTGGAAGTCTCCAACTATTATGGTACAACTATCTATTTCTCTTCTCAATTGTGTAAATGTTTGCATTCTATATTTTGGGGCTCTGTCGTATGGTTCACGAAGGTTTATAATTGTTATATCTTCCTGATGAATGGATCCTATTATCAATATATAATATATTTCTTTCTTTGTCTCATGTAATAGCTTTTGACTTAACATCTATTTTGTCTGATATTAGAATAGCTACCTCAGCTCTTTTTGGTTAACATTTGTATGAAAAATTTCCCCCCATTCTTTCACTTTCAACCTACTTGTGTCTTTGGATCTAACGTGAGTTTCTCATAGATGGCATATAGTTGGACCATGTTTCTTTTTCAAATTCACTCTGTGAAATCTCTGCTTTTTGGTGGAGACTTTAATCCCTTTACATTTAATGTGTTTACTAATAAGGAAGGATTTCTTCCATTTTGTTATTTGTTTTCTGTGTGTCTTATACCTATTTTGTCTCTCATTTCCTCCATTAGTGGTTTCTTCTATAATTGATAGTTGTAGTGAAACTTTTGATTACCTTCTCATTTTCATTTAAAAAGGACATTTATAATTACCATGGGGATTACATTTAACATTTAAATTCAATACACTTTAGTTTAAATAGATACCAACTTAACTTCAATAGCATATAAAAACTCTGCTATTATTCAGTTCTGTCCCCTTCCTTATGTTGTTATTGTCATAATTTACATCTTTATATATTGTGTATTCAGTAACATGGATTTATAGGTATTTTTTATGGATTTTCTTTTAAGTCATGTAGGAAATAAAGAATGGAGTTATAAACCAAAAATATATTAATACTTTAATAGCCTTTATAATTGCCCATGTAGTTCCCTTTATTAGAGATCTTTATTTATTTACATAACTGCAAGTTACTGTCTAGTGTCCTTTCATTTCAATCTGAAGGACTTCTTTTATCATTTCTTCTAGGGCAGCTCTAGTGGTAATGAACTTGCTCAACTGTTGTTTATCTGAGAATGTCTTAATTCCTTCCTCGATTTTGATGGAGAGTTTTGCCAAATATAGAGTTCTTGGTTGGTAGTTTTTTTTTTCTTTCAGTGTTTTAAATATGTCATCCAAGTGTCTTCCAGCTTCCATGGTCTCTGGTGAGAAATCAGCTTTAATCTTATTGAGGATCCTTTGTATGTGACTAGTTGCTTCTCTCTTGCTGCTTTCAAGATTCTCTCTTTGTCTTTGTCTTTCAACTTTGATTATAATGACTCTTGTTCAAGCTCTATTTGCATTATCCTACTTGGAGTTCACTGAGATTCTTGGATGTGTACATAATGTCTTTCATCAAATTTGGGAAATTTTCAGCCATTATTTTTTCAAATATTTTTTCTGACTCTTTCTCTCTTCTCTGGGACTCCCTTAATATATATGTTGGTCCACTTGGTGGTGTCCCATATGTCCCTTAGGTTCTGTTTGCTTTTCTTTATTTATTCCTTTTTCTTTCTGTCCCTTGAACTGGATGATTTCAATTGCCCTATCTTCAACTTGACTGAATCTATCTTGTGCCTGAAGCTTCTACTGAATTGCTAGTGCAGAGATTTCCTTGAATTCCATGAGTTTAAAAGATAGAACAACTGGGGTGCCTGGGTGGCTCAGTCTGTTAAGCGTCCGACTTCAGCTCGGGTCATGATCTCACAGTCTGTGAGTTCGAGCCCTGTGTCGGGCTCTGTGCTGACAGCTATGAGCCTGGAGCTTGCTTCCCATTCTGTGTCTCCCTCTCTCTCTGCCTCTCCCCTGTTCATGCTCTCTCTCTGTCTCAAAAATAAATAAAAACATCAAAAATTAAAAAAAAAGATAGAACAACAAACAAAACAACCCTTCCAGTCTTTAATGTTCTCTCAGGTCTTTCCTGAGCATGCTACCTGCCCTAAGAATATTTCCATACACTCATGTGCTGTTGATGGACTTAATTTTCAAAGAAACACTCCTTGGTTTTTCCTCCCAGGCCTCAGATTGTGTATTGTATATTCCAACTGCAATCTTTTCTCTCAGGCATCTATGGGTTGTTCATCTACCTTAAGATGTTTTCAAGCAGTGCCAGCCACTTTTTTGGCCTGGTTGGGTTCCATGTTAGGACAACAGAGATAAGTGCCTAGTGTCTGTCACTCAGGTAGCCCCTAACAGATTAGAATAGATCTACACAGTAATTTTCAAATAAGGTCTGCTGTATTCTCTCTGGAATACATGGATCCATATTCCAGGGTCCCACATGAGGAACATGGGCTACTGTTTTCAAGACTTCTGCCCAGCCAGGGTGGGAGTGGAACAAGGGCAAATAAAAACGTCAGGAAGCTTTCCTACCACTAAAAGAAAATTAGGTATCTTTTTACTTGTAACACAAGCTGTTCTTTTCCCTTTAATAGTTTATCATAGTGGGCATTGCATATGAACTAGGATTACATGGTACACATTTAGATTTGACCCTGAACTTTTATTTGATTTGTATTTTGATTGAAGTAGTTTAATAACATGCACATAATTTACAAAGTCAAACATTATCTAAGTCTTATGATGACAAACAGCAATTGTGTACCTTATCTCTCCCCATTTCCAATTTCCACTCACCAGAAACAACCACTTTTCATTCTTTTAGCTTCTCCTAGTATTTTCCTCAATATGTTCAAATAACACAAGAAAGTTGCTAGTTATTTTTCAACTTTTGATATGTTCTACTGGCTTCCTTTTATGGAGGATCAGGATTCAGTCCTACTATTATATTCTGCATTCATCTATACACATTTCACCTTACCTCATACTCCCAATTTAATTATACTAGAATTTTTGGCTGAATTAATTTTCAATATTTAAATTATGGTGACAACAAATACTGTTACAGCTGAGCCATGTACTATAGTATGACTACTTTTTCTTCCTTGGGAATTTTTTCTTATAATTAACAATTACCTCACCTTAGATATTTTGCTTAGCTTTTTATGTACTCATCACTAATGTGTATCTATTTCTATGTACTTATCCCTAACTCATGTCACACTCTGACAAAATTGTAATATTCCTCTCAGTACTGTCAACCACACCAGGCAATTTGTAAATCCCATTTTCTCCTCAAAGCCTTTCCCTTGGAGACTACCAATCTGGACTTTTTGATTTCTAGGCCTTCTGCACAGTTGTTATCTGGGAGTTTCCCTTCACTATCTCTGCTGTTCTTTCCTGCATTGGATCCTGTCTCCTGGATCATACATCTTCCTTTTTCCAGATTTATTGCCCTCACTTTCTTGGGCACTTAATCTAAGATTCCTGACCTTGCATGTCTGAAAATGTTTATATTCTATCCTTGCAATTGGTAGTTTGGCTGGGTGTAGAATTCAAGGTTGAGAATAATTTTCTCTTCGGAGTGTTAAAGGCATTGATCCAGTATCTTCAAGCTTTCAGTATTGTTGACATGTCCAAAGCCATTCTGATTTCTGAAAGTTTTTTAAAGTTTATTTATTTATTTGGGGGGGAGAGAAAAAGAGAGAGAGAGAGAGAGAGGCAGAGAGAGAGGTAAAGAGAGAATCCCAAGCAGGCTCTGTGCTGTCAATGTGGAGCCTGATGCAGGGCTCAAACTCACAAACTATGAGATCATTGACCTGAGCTGAAATCAAGAGTCGGATGCTTAATTGACTGAATCACCCAGGCACTCCTGATTTCTGAAATTAAAAAAAAAATTTTTTTTTTAACGTTTATTTATTTTTGAGACAGAGAGAGACAGAGCATGAATGGGGGAGCGTCAGAGAGAGGGAGACAGAGAATCTGAAACAGGCTCCAGGCTCTGAACTGTCAGCACAGAGCCCGATGCGGGGCTTGAACTCACTGACCGTGAGATCATGACCTGAGCCAAAGTCGGCTGCTTAACCGACAGCCACCCAGGTGCCCCCTGAAATTTTTGATGTAACATGAAATTTTTCTCCTTGGAAGCTCTTGCCTTTAGGATAGTTTCTTTTCCCTCTTTGTTCTAAAGTTTTATGCCATGTCTTGAGATCTTTCTTCCTTCATGGTGGTAGGCAACCAGTGAAACTTTTCTGTCTAGAAAGTTGTGCCCTTAGGTTTAGGGAGTTTTTAAAATTACTTCTTTGATAATTTCCTTCTTTCTCTTAGGAATTATTCTTATTGGATGTTGGACCTCATGGATTGATTCTCTAATTTTCTTACTTTTCTCTTTTCTATTTCCCATATTCCTACCTTCTGATTTTTTAAGAGATTTATTCAACCATTTCTTCCAAATCCTTGCTGAAACCATATTTTGTTGTTGTTCTTGTTGTTGTTGCTGTTTTACCATTTTAACCATCTATAATTGTTGAGTTCAATGGCATTAAGTACATTCACAATACTGTACAATCATCACCACTATGCATTTCCACAGCCTTTTTCATCATCTTAAACAGAAGCTACATATCCATGAAACACTAACTCCCCATTTCTCCCAACCCTAGCCCCAAGTAACTTCTAGCCTACTAGAAGGCTAGTATTTGTCTCTTTGTATTTTTACATACCTATTACAAGTGGAATCATATAGTGCTTTCCATTTTGAGTCTGCCTTATTTCACTTAGTATAATGTTTTTAAGGTTCATCTATGTTATAGTGTGTATTAGAATTTCATTCCTTTTTAAGGCTGAGTAAAATTCTATTGTGTGCATATACCATAGTTTGTTTACTCATTCATCTTTGATGGATATTTATTTTCACCTTTTGGATTTTTTGAATAATGTTGTAATAACATTGATATTTGCTTTCACTTCTTTTGCATATATACTTAGAAGTGGAATTGCTGGATCATATGGTAATTCTGTTTATTTTTGAGAGGAACTGTAAAGCTGTTTTCCATAGCAGTTGTACAACTTTACATTCACACCCGCAATGGACAAGAGTTCCAATTACTCCATATCCTCACCAACACTTGTTATTTCCCATTAAAAAAAATATCAGCCATCTTAATGGGTATAAAGAGGTAACTCACTGTGGTTTCTTATCATTTTTAAGTTGACTTTTCTTTGATCTGGCATTTGCTTTGTTGCTGTGAATTTTGACCATTTTCTAGGGTTTTGATAAAGTTTGTTTCTGACAGTTTCTGTTTGTTTCTTTATGTTTCTGTGGGGGTGATGGTACCTTGAGGTTGCCTACTTCATCATTTTAATATGATCTATGTTGGTATATGTTCCATGAGTGCTTGAAAAGAAGTGTACTCTGTTGTTATTGGGTAGAATGTTCTATAAATGTCAATTAGAGCCTCTTGGCTGATGGTAGCCTTGAGTTCTTCTTTATCTTTCCTGATTTTCTGTCTAGTTAGGAAGAGATAAAATTAATATCTTCCTCCCAATGAGGATCAGAGAACTTAAGGTAACTTAAGAAAGGATGTAAGCAGGGGTTTTCATGAATTTCCAAGTCTGATGTCTGATGTCTGATGTCTGATGAATTTCCAATTTTCAGTCTGCCTTTACTGCTTCATCTCCCACCATTCCCACAGATGCCCTACAGACATAGTAAACTGTTTATATTTCCCCAAGACCATGTGTTCTTTAACTCCTCTGTAGCTTTGTACATGCAATCACTTGTCCTGAAATGTCCTTTCCCTTGAGTACCTTTAAAGATCCAGCTCAAATGTTCTTCCCATGTGAAGCTTTCACTGATCACCTAAAGAAATTTGAATATATCTTTCTTTGGAGGCTAATTTACCATGAAGCTAATCATAAATCTTCAAAGCCCCTCACTTGGACAGCCACTTTCCAAGGTCCTGAGAAGGGCCCTAACATTATTTTTACAAGGTTATGTTTTTTCTAATTTGCAAAGTAAGATATTTAACCACATCTGATTAATATTCTTTTCCTCCATCAGACTTCCCTTTTGTGTTGAGTGGCACTGGGGTAGCTAAGAGGAAGTTGAGTTGTAGATAGATTTAGGGTGGGATTAGTGGGATGTATTTATGTGGTTTGCAGTAACTTATGTGTATAGTTAATGTATTGCTAATGGTATAGAAATGGCTTCAGGAAAGCTCCTGTAGCCCAATGTCCTGACTCACGCAGCATCTTTACACAAAAGTGACAGAGACAGAGGTAGTATTATGATGTGAATGTGTCCTATAGTGCCCAGTCTTCAACATATTGGGTAGTAGAGGAGAAACGACATTTGAAATGTACAAAGTCCAAAGTTAGTCTTTGGAAAATTCTTGTAATCATCACATTTAAATTTTAAGTGGAGAATTCTTTAATGATGCCTAGTCAAAATGAAAGTTTTCTCCTTTCAAAAATATAGTCACTACATCATACAAAACTATAAATGAACTGTAATATTTTTCCTTTTTCATGAAAATTGTACAAGATAGAATTTATCATATTTCCTGCTTTTGAAGGATCCAAATCTTCTAGCAGTATTACAGAGGGTACAGCTGTGTGTACAGTAGTATGATTTATGCATTGCATCTGCTATGGACTGAATCGTGTTCCCCTCTCACTCTCACAAATTCACCTGCTGAAGCCCTAACTCCAAGTGTGACTATATTTGGATGAGGCCTTTACGAGGTAATTAAAGTTAAATGAGGTCATGAATGTGGGGCCCCAATCCAGTTGGATTGGTGGCTTTATAAGAAGCAGAAGAGAGATCTTTTTCTTTCTCTCTCATTTCCCATGTACACTCAGAGGAAAGGCCATGAAAGACTCTCACCAGAAACCAAAACCTGCTGGACCTTGATCTGGGACTTCCAGCCTCCATAACTGTGGGAAATAAATTTCTGTTGTTTAAACCACCCATTCTATGCTATTTTGTTATGGCAGCCTGAGCACATTAATACACCATCTATTAATAATAAAAAAAAATTTTTGATCAAGCATGCTAAAGTAATGATTGAATTATCTTTCTATTGAAAATAACATTACAAAGTACATGTAGCTACAAAAAACGTGGGAAAGAAGTACTACAGTTGTATCACACATTCAATTAATACAACATAAGTTAGAATGTTTTTGGATTTTGTGATGTTTGTAGTGTGTTTAAAAATTTTTTAAGTTGTTGTAGTTTCTTTTCTCATTCTAAATATTCACTTGTACCTAATATTATGTTCTGTTTCTTAAGTAGTGCCCCCCCCAAACTGTGTACTTCAGACCTACAAAACCTGGATCCACCATTGCCCTCTATAATAGGATTTAAACCAATGTTTCTATGTCTGTGGCCCCCTTTAGATTGTGAATCTTTCTAGAGCAGCAACTGGGTTTCATTTCTGCTTTTCTAACACTTGGAAGAATGCTGACACATAGTAGTAATTTAATAAATGGTTGTTGGTTGAATAAAGAATCAACAAATGGATAGAAAGAATAGAGAATGTATGCTAATTAGTTGAGGAAGTGTGTAGTCTGGAAGATTAGCTTGGAGAATTTGAGAGAATGAACATGGAGACAAGAGGGAAATAGTCAAAGTGGCCAAAAAAATGCTAGCTCTTGTTTATAGATTATGATTAATCTTCTAATCTAAGGTTACTCCAGGAATTGAGAAGGGCTGCCAACTAACACAATGAATGTTAAAAAAAAGAGTAATGCTCTAGTTTCAAAATAGGGGTAACAGGGATCTATTCTCTTGCCCAAGTATCTTTGTAGATTTTCCTTTATTCCCCTCTACCACTCACTCACTAGTTGTGTGACCTTGCACCAACCAGTTAACCTCTTTGAGACACAGTTTTCTCTTCTATAAATGTAGATAAATACCCCACAAGGTTGTTGTGAGAGTTGAAAGAAAGAAGGCCTGTGAAACATCTAACACAGTATCTGGCATATAGTAGGTTCCTCATAACTGTTAGTTTCCTTCTTTTCTGCTTTTTCTCAGTGAAGTCTGTTAATTGCCTTTAAGGAAGCAGCATCTCTTGGGGCACCTCATGGCTTAGTTGGTTAAGCATCTGACTCTTTTTAATTAATTAATTTTTTAAATTTAAATACAAGTTAGTTAACATAGTGTAATAATGGTTTTAGGAGTAGAGTTTAGTGATTCATCACTTACATATAACACCCAGTGCTCATTCCAACAAGTGCCCTCCTTAATGCCCCTTTGCCCATTTAGCCTATCCCCCCACCCAACACCCCTCCAGCAACCCTCAGTTTGTTCTATGTATTTAAGAGTCTCTTATGATTTGTCTCTCTCTGTTTTTACCTTAGTTTTCCTTTCCTTCCCCTATGTTCATCTGTTTTCTTTCTTAAATTCCACATATGAGTGAAATCATATATTTATCTTTCTCTGACTGACTTATTTTGCTTAGTTAGCATGATACTCTCTAGTTCCATCCACATTGTTGCAAATGGCAAGATTTCATTCTTTTTGATCGCTGAGTAATATTTCATTGTTTATATACACCACATCTTCTTTATCCATTTGTCATTCGATGGACATTTAGGCTCTTTCCATACTTTGGCTATTGTTAATAGCACTGCTATAAACCTTGGGGTGCATGTGCCCCTTGAAATCAGGCTTTTTGTATCCTTTGGATAAATACCTAGTAGTGCAATTGCTGGGTCATAGGGTAGCTTTATTTTTAATTTTTTGAAGAATCTCCATACTGTTTTCCAGAGTGGCTGCATTCCCACTAGCAGTACAAAAGTGTTCCCTTTTCACCACATCCTTGTCAACATCTGTTGTTTCCTGAGTTGTTAATTTTAGCCATTCTGGCAAGTGTGAGGTGGTATCTCATTGTGGTTTTGATTTGCTAAGCGTCCGACTCTTGATTTTGGCTCAAGTCATGATCTCATGGGAGACTGAGCCCGGGGTTGGGCTCATGCTGACTGTGTGAAGCCTGCTTGGGGTTCTCTCTCCCTCTGCCCCTCCCCCCACTCACACTCTGTCTCAAAATAAATAAATAAATAAACTTAAAAAAAAAAAAGCAGAGTCTTCATCTTATTGGGCCCTCACTGTCTATTATACTCCTCTAAAGAGAAACTGTTTTCTTTGCCACCTTGGAAGAAACTCCTCACAGGGATACTCTTCTCCCTTAGAAATTTTTCCTGGTTATATATGTAAAAAAAAAAGTCCTAAAGTTTACAAGGCCAATGTGTGATCTAGCAGGAAATGTAGACATCTTTCACGTTAATAGTAAAAGGACAAGGAGTCTGGTTCCAATTTGTGCAGACATTTTGTTACCTTGGCATGTGCTTAGAGTAGAAGCAGGAAAGCAGCAATTAACTATAGGTGTCTACAATGCAGAGTAGACACCTTTAATTAATTCCTCTGATTTTACTAAACGGTGCAATTTGAAGAGTTACTGGGCATAAAGCAGCTGGAAGAATTCCCAGTGCTTGGGTCTACCCCCTACTATGTTCCTAGGTGGGCCAGGCAGAGATGCTAGCTCCATATCACTGCTAGCAAGCCTCCTTTCAGAAGATCTGCTTCATGGAGGTGCATGCCAGTAAGAAGTAACTGTGGGATAGTATCCCAGAAAGGGGGAGTCACTGGCTGCAAAGGTTAGGAGACAGTGCAATGCAGCCAAATGTTTTGGATCCATTAAGCCAGCACAGCTGTTGTGTGTGCTGCCAATTCTATTCAGAAGTGGGCAAAATTCAGGTTGGAAATTCACTTCATATAGTGTGAATGTAAGTAGACTGGAGCAAAAGAAAATTAGAATGGTCAATAGGGCTTCATGTAGTAACTAGTTAAGAACTGAAGGTGAAAGCAAGTGAGAAGAGGTTTGCTGCTCCTTGTCATAGTCCTCTCCTGTTGCTGCAGCAATTAGCACCCCCTTTGTCCATGTGCAGAGGGGAGGGTTTGGAAGGTCTTTATTCCTGTTGTTTCCATTTTACCAACAGTTGACAGGTCCATCAGTTATAGTAATTAGCTTCTTAAATTGGTTGTGAACATGTTAAGGAAATATTCTTGGTTTATAAGAACTAAGAAAAATTGCATACAGGGACGCCTTGGTGGCTCAGTCAGTTGAGTGTTTGACTCTTGATTTTAGCTCAGGTCATGATCCCAAGGTTGTGGGATTGAGCTCTGCATCAGGCTCTGCACTGAACATGGAGCCTGCTTTAGGATTCTCTCTTTCTCTCTCCCTCTGCCCCTCTCCCCTGCTCATGCTCTCTCTCAAATAAAAAAAAGTGCATATAGAGTGTGATTTCCACACTGTGTGATTTAGATGTAAATTATCTATTTTTATCATTTTTTTATTCCTCTCATTTTAGAGAAAGGGCTATTTTGTATCCTATCCATGAGTAAATCCCTAATGTGGGCTCCAGATTTTAGCTTCTCTGGAACCTTGAACTCTTGATTACTTCCTTTCCTCTCAGTCACCTTAAATATCTCTCGCTTCTTTACATACTACTTTTAAGTTAACAGACCTGTACAGGCCATTTCCTTGAATAAACAGCTTCTTTTGAACCTCTTGCCCCTTGGAATATGGTCTAGGAAAATAAAAGCAAATGCCTCTGTGCTGCTCCCCCTTAAAGTATCATCTCCCAATTTCCTGATACTTTCTTTCAAGCAACATTATAACTAAAAATTGAGTTTGTGAACTGCTTTGTAGGGAAGCCTTCCCTCACTCCATCAGGCACTATTAGTCACACCTTCACTGTGTTCCCATAGCACTGTCTTCATACTGTTCGTATTGTACATGGTAACTGGAACTGTAATTTATTGGTTTACATTGTATTGTTATTTACCTCTTTGTATTTATGTTACTTCTGCTAAACTATGAGTCCCTAAAAGGAAGTGAAGTGACCTTTATCTTGATACCCCCAGAAAAGAATGTTTCATAATTGGTGCTCAATAAATGCTGAGTGGGAGAAAAAGGGGCTGACAATTATTAAACTATGTCCATGTGCCAGTTTTTCTGAGATATGTGTCATTATACTTACTTTACACATAAGGAAACTGAAGTTTCCAGATTTCAAGGAGTTTGTCTAAAGGCATGTAGCTATTCAATATTGGACTATAATTCAAATTCAAGTCTGACTGATTATAAAATCTATGCCCTTTCAACCATGCTGCCTGCAAGACCTTTATTTGGAGTCCAAATTCTGGCCCCACCAGTTCTCTTGTGCTTTCACCCCACTCTGTTTTCTTACTTCATGGAGACACCCCAGTGCCCTGATCCCTACTTTCTCCTTGTTTGTCTGATTCCTTTTGGCCTCACATCCAGCCTAGAACATATTATTATACACTTGAATCCTCTTTCAACATCACCTTCAACCTTTGTCTTTTTGCCTCATCTATCTGGAATAATCAGCATTCCAAATCAACCTCTGCTATTTGCCTTCTCTGTTCTGTCACCACCAAAGAAACTATCACTGAATAGACTGGTATCACCAATCCATGGTTTTGAATTTCAGATGCACTTTCCAAGCTTCTTCATTATCCTTTTACTTGTCTCTGGTCAGCTCCTTCTCCTATTCTCAATTACTGTTCCAATATTTACCATTTTCCCCAATCCCACTATTGACCTTTCATCCCCTCACTCTTGGACATTTAGGACAATTTCAAGTTTTCTCTATCATAAAAAAAAGCTGAGGTGAGCATCCTTATACATATTTCTACTTTGCTTCAGAGTTTTTCTTAAACACCAAGCTTCTTGAAAGATTTAGCTGTGCCTATTGTTGTCATTTTCTTTACCTTAGATTTACCACTCAGCCTACTATTGTTTCACCTCTGCCCCTTTACACTGTATTGAAATTCCTCTTATCAAGATCACCAAAGCTTCTATTTTGCCAAATCTAGTTCATATGTATAAAGTCCTTAGCTTATTGGATTTCTCAGTTGCATCTGACACATCTCAGAATTCTCTCCATCTTTTAAACTTTCAACTTTGGTTTGCATGATCCTACTCTGATTTTCTTCCTATAAGTATTAGCTAATGCTTACTATGTGTTTATCAGGCACTATTCTAAGGGTTTTACATGCATTGCATGTATATTTAATCGTTAAACAACTGAGGCTTAGAGAAGTAGCTTGCCCAAAGTCATATAGCTGTTAAGTGGCAGAGCCTGGACGATATAAAATCACACAGACTGGGTCTAGAGTCCGTGATTTTAATTTGTGTTATACTGCTTATCCTTAACATACTATTAGTCTTCTTTGTGAGCTCATTTTTGCTGGTCCCTTATACCAAGATTCTTGGTTTAAGGGACCTTAAATTCTCCAAGATTCCCCCAATGGCCCTATGGTCTCCTTACACATTCTCCATGGGTAATCTCATTTACTTTCATAGAGTTTTAACCACATGCTCATAATACTCATATCTATATCCAGTTATGAATTATCCCCTGGACTTCAAACTTGTATCCAACGGCATCATGGTCAAATATACTTGGGTGTTCCATAGGCACCTAGTACTCAATGTAAAAAATGGTTCAGTTATAATCCTCTTCCTCCTCTATTCATTGTACACTAATATCATCTAGTCATCCAAACCAGAAAACATGATGACATTCTAGATTTCTCCTTCTCCTTTACCCTCAGAATACAATTAATCACCAAGTGGTGCTAATTCTGTCTCCTAAAAATTTCTTAAATATTTCCTTTGCCTCCATCCCTACTTCAAACTCTCTTCACTTGTTTGATGTATTGTAACAGTCTCCAGCCTGGTCTCTCTCAAATTGATCATGATCCATCTCATAAAAACATAGATCTGACCATTCACTGCCATTCCATGACTCAGTACTGTCAACAGGTACATTCTCAGTTCTTTAGCATGACACTTACAACTTTCTGTGGTTAAAAGCACTGGCTCTGGAGTTAAATTGCTTAGTTTGAATCTCAGCTCTGACAGTGTGCAACTTTGAACAAGCTCCTTCTGTTTTAATTTCCATATTTGCATTATAATTATGAGGATTACATGAAATATCCATGTGAGGTACTTAGAACACTGCCTGGCATACAATAGGTGCTCAATAATTATTAACCCTTGCCAATATTTTGTATCTAGTCTCATCTCCTTCCATTTCCTGCCTTATGTTTTATGTTCTAGTAATATTGCATTGTTTAAAGCTTATGTTCTATTAATTTTCATTGTTTATAATTCTCTAAAGGATCATGCTATTTCATGGCTGTGTGCCTTCCCTTTGCTGTTTCCTCAATCCCCTATACTTTCACACATTTATATGCCTGGCTAATATTCAGTTCAGTCTTTGGCTTTGACATCATCTTCAGGATACCTTCCATGACTCCCACATTCCTGCCCCAATCAGACTAACTGGCTCTCTTCTGTGACTTTATATACTCTGTTCATGCCTCTAACTTAGCACTCAATGGAGTCAATTGAAGTAGTCTGTTTTGTTTCTGTATATTTTGCTGGGTTGTAAGCTCTGTGTACAAAGGGACATGTCTTCTACTTCCTTGTATCCTCAGAACATAGCATCATACCCAGTATACAATAGTTGCTTAATAAATCTTTGTTGAACTGAATTGCTTCTTTTTTCATTGAATAACTAGGTAGGTACCCACATTTGTGGCTTACCTGACTGGGAAAAGAATGTCTCTCTTTCTCTTTTACCAAGCTGGTCTTTCCCATTTCAATAAATCCCACTACTATCCACCTAAATGTTTGATTCAGAAACCTTGAGATTCTTCCATTCCCCTCACTTTCTACATCTAATTCATTAGTGTATTTTGTCAATTCTATCTATAAAATATGTCATTCTTTCTTTTTAAATTTTATTTTAATTCCAGTGTAGTTAACATACAATGTTATATTAGTTTCGGGTATATGATATAGCAATTCAACAATTCCATATATTACTCAGTGTTCATCAAGGTACATTTAGTCTTAATCCCTTTCACATGTTTCAACTATCTCCCCCATCCACCACACCTCTGGTAACTCTCTGATCTCTGTAGTTAAGAGTCTGTTTTTTGGTTTCTCTCTCTCTCTTTTTTCCCTTTGTTAATATATTTGGTTTCTTTTTTCTTAATGTTTATTTATTTGAGAGAGATAGTGGGGGTGGAAAGGGCAGAGAAAGAGGAGAGAGAGAGAGAATTCCAAGCAGGCTCTGCATTGTCAGTGTAGATTCCGATGCAGGACTCAATCTCATGAACTGTGAGATCATGACCTGAGCTGAAATCAAGAGTTGGATGCTTAACTGACTAAGCCACCCAGGCGCCAGTTTGTTTTGTTTCTTAAATTCCACATATGGGGGCACCTGTGTGGCTCAGTTGGTTGAGCATCCAACTTCAGCTCAGTTCATGATCTCACCGTTCATGAGTCCGAGCCCTGCGTTGGGCTCTCTGCTGACGGTTCAGAGCCTGGAGCCCTCTTTAGATTCTGTGTCTTCCTCTCTCTCTGTCCCTCCCCTGCTCATATTCTGTCTCTCTCTCTCTCTCTCTCTCTCTCAAAAATAAATATAAAAACATTAAAAAAATTTTAAGTTCCACATGAGTGAAATCATATGGTATTTGTCTTTCTCTGACTAGCTTATTTCATTTAGTATTATATAATCCAGATCATCAATGTCATTGAAAATGGCAAGATTTCATCCTTTTTTTAATGGCTGAATAATATTCCAATTTTTTTGCTCATTTTTAATTGGATTAGTGTGTGTGTGTGTGTGTGTGTGTGTGTGTGTTGAGTTATAAAAGCTCATTATATATTTTGGATACTAACCCTTTATTGGATAGGTCATTTGCAAATATCTTCTCCCATTCTGTAGGTTGTCTTTTAGTTTTGTTGGTTGTTTCCTGTGCTGTGCAAAAGCTTTTTATTTTGATGTAGTCCCAATGGTTTATTTTTGCGTTTATTTACCTTGCCTCAGGAGACATATCTAGAAGGATGTTGTTATGGCCAATATCAGAGAAATTACTGCCTGTGCTCTCTTCTAGGATTTTTATGGTTTCAGGTCTCACATTCAGATCCTTAATCCATTTTGAGTTTGTTTTTGAG
Organism: Neofelis nebulosa; assembly: GCF_028018385.1. Lineage (NCBI taxonomy): Eukaryota > Metazoa > Chordata > Mammalia > Carnivora > Felidae > Neofelis > Neofelis nebulosa. The sequence continues at coordinate 60,563,937 of NC_080800.1, forward strand.
TATGGTGTAAGAAAGTGGTCCAGTTTCATTCTTTTGCATGTAGCTTTCCAGTTTTCCCAGCACCATTTGTTGAAGAGACTGTGTTTTTCCCATTGCATGTTCTTGCTTCCTTCATTAAAGATTAATTGGCCATATAATCGTGGGTTTATTTCTGAGCTTTCTATTTTGTTCCATTGACCTGTGTGTCTATTTTTGTGCCAGTACCACATTGTTTTGATTACTATAATTTTGTAATCTAATTTGACGTCTAGAATTGTGATAGCTCCAGTTTTATTTTTTCTTTTTCAAGACTCTTTTGGCTATTCAGGGACTTTTGTGCTTCCATACAAATTTATGATTGTTTGTTTTAGCTCTGTGAAAAATGCTGTTGGTATTTTGATAGGGATCACATTAAATTTGTAGGTTGCTTTGGGTAGTATAGATATTTTAACATTATATGTTCTTCCAACCTATGAGTATGAAATGTCTTTCCATTTCTTTGTGTCATCTGCAATTTCTTTCATCAATGTTTAATTTTCAGAGTATAGGTCTTCACCTCTTTGGTTAAGTTTATTCCTAGATATTTTATTATTTTTGGTGCAACTGTAAATGCGATTGTTTTCTTAATTTATCTTTCTGCTCCTTCATTATTAGTGTAAGGAAATGAAACCAATTTCTGTACATTGATTTTGTATCTTGTGACCTAACTGAATTCATTTATCAGTTCTAGTAGTTTTTTGGTGGAATCTTTACTGTTTTCTAAAATATGTCATTCTATCATTTCCACTGCACCACTGTCATCTCTCAACTGTCATCAACCTCAGGGGCGCCTGGGTGGCTCATTCGGTTGGGTGTCCAACTTTGGTTCAGGTCATGACCTCACAGTTGGTGAGTTTGAGCTCTGCATTGGGCTCTGTGCTGACAGCTCAGAGCCTGGAGCCTGCTTCGGATTCTGTGTCTCTCTCTCTCACTGCCCCTCCCGTGCTCCCGCTCTGTCTCTCCCTCAAGAAAATAAAATAAACATTAAAACAATTTTTTTAAATTCAACTGTCACCAACCTCCATTCTTCCATACTTCCATTATTGCCACCTCCCCACTCCACACAACAGAGTAGTTTTAAAACATATATCAAATGACAGTACCCCTCCTGGTTAAAAGCCTTCAGTAGCTTCCCACTCTATTAAGAATGAGTACCAACTTCTTGCCATGGCTTACAGGGCCCTGTATAGTCTGGTCCCTGCCTATTCCATCTTATAACCCTAACCCTTTAGTGACTAGCATTAGTTATAGTGACTTCTTTCAGTACCCAGAACACACCAAACTCTTTCTTACCTCATGGTCTTTGCATATGGCTGCCTATTCTGCCTCAGACACTTGCCCTCTAGTTGTTTTATGTTTAACCTGGCTGGCTTTTTCTCATCCTTCAAGTTTAGCCTTAAATGTCACATCTTCAGAGAGGCCTCTGCTAGTGTGTACATCCATTTTTCTCTATCTCTGCACTCTTTGTGCTTCCATCATGGTACTTATCACAATTTATAATGATTTTCACTTATGTTTTACTTGTTCTGTGGTTTGTTTTCCTCACTGGATTGCACATTCCATTATGCAGGGACCACAGCTACACTGCTCACCACTATAGCCTCAGCACCTGGCACAATGTCTGGCACATTGTTAGCATTCAGTAAATATTCCCTGAATGACTTAATGACTTGATAAGTCAATCATTCAATTACTAAAGCAGGGGGGGCCATATAAACTTTCTTATATGGTTGGTCTCTTAGGTAAGAAAAACTGTAACTTTAGCTAGAAACTTAATTGTTGAGATGAATCACCTTGCCCAATACAGTTGAGAAGTATTGTAGGAGAGCTTAATCAAGCAAGAAAAAGATATACTTTTAAAAGTCTGGTTCTTAGTCCCTTTATGCTTGTGAGTGACTCAGGAACGACAAATATAATTACTACAAACCAGTGGCTCTCAATAAGGGAAGATTTTACCTCACCCTCAGGGGACATTCAGCAATGTCTGGGTACATTCTTGGTTGTCAAAGTGTGCAGGGAGTGTGCTACTGGCATCTAGTGAGTAGAGGGAAGGAATGCTGCTCAGCATCCTATGAACGCACAGGATTCCCAGTCTCCCCATAACAAATAATTATATACCACAAGAAAAGTCAATAATGCCAATACTAAAACAAAAACAAAAGAGAAATAGGACTATCATCTAACTTTGTGAAACATAATACAATGGCCAAATGTAGGTGTTAGTGTTCTATAGGATTTGTAAAACTTAATAATTGAAGCCATTAATAAGCTCTTTTTTTCTAAGATTTATTTCTGTTCTTTAGAACATATTTTTGTTTTTTTGTTTATTTCAAAGAATCTATCTATTGATGGACTTTAGGAAATTGCTGAATGTTCTAAGCTTGTATCTAAAATTGTGTAATTGTAAGCATTTATCTAGAAGGAGGGAGCATCAGGGGTCCATGACCACCCAAAAGATTAAAAAGCCACTGGTATGGAGAGATCTTTGTGTTGTGTGGAATATATTTTAAAAAGGCATGTTTTGCAGAATATATGTTCTGCAAAATGCTTAAAAGGGCTTAAAAATATGGGTGCCCTTTAGGGCTACCTTAGGAGGCAGGCAAGTGTGGTGGAAGTTCAGTTTGGTTTCTTTCTAGTAGTAGGGACAATACAGGTTTCACTGGGCTGTTTGGAGACCATGTGAGGTAATTTATATAAGCCCTAGTAAAGTGTTAGGCACAGAGCAGATGCTCAAAAAGTGTTATTTTTCTTCCCTCTCAGAAGGGAATTGTGAGGATTAAATAAAATAATTCTTTGAAAACTAAATGAAATAATGCACGTAGCTTGTTGTCTGGTAAGTAGTACATGTTTAACAAATTGTTGCTTTCCTCCCATGTTTTCTTTATGCCCAAATCCTGGGTGTTATCATTGAAAGTAGAGAAAAAGGATAAGCCCAGAAATATGAAAATTTTGAGAGTCAGTCTTGGCTCTGCTATTTTACTAGCTGATCCTGGTCAAGTTATTTTCTGAGTCTTACTTTTCTCATTGGTAAGTGAGAGAATAATGCATACCTCTCAGAATTGCTAAGAGACATAAATGAGATAATATATATAAAGGATATAACATGGATATGCTTACATGGGATATAATTTGTGCTTAATAAGTGTTAAGTTCTTTTCTCATTCAAACAGTTCTTAAATCCTACCTCTGTCAAGCCTTTCTGCAATAGGAGGATCATTTGCTGAATGTCTGGTACAATGACCTTATCTAAATATAAAACTCAAATGTAAAATTTCTAGCACTCATCTAATTATACTCATACTTGTTCATATAAAATGATAATATTTCATTTTGATATGTTTTCAGCATTTTTCTTCCCTGAGCTCTCTGTGTCAGCAAGGGCTATTAGGCTAAATCTGCATAGCATCCAATACAGCAGCACCGTGTTCATTTATAAAAAATGTGTTAGGCACTTATTAAGGATCAAATTCTCAGTATTGAAGGACTAAGAAGAAACAGGTCCTTGGCTGTGGGTTTTACCAATGTTTCTGACATTAACAATAATAATGCCTAAAATTTAATTTAAATTAGTATTATTTGTTTACTACATATTAGTAATATATTTAAATATATTACTTATATGTTCCAGTCACTGTACTAAGCATTTTGTGTAGACCAATACATTTAATCTTCACGATAATCCCTATTTTATAGGTGATGGACCTAAGGGACAGACTGGTAAAATAATTTTCTCAACTTGTCTAATATATATTGGTACTATGATCACTCCCTGGAGCTGGTCTATGAAAACAGGTCTCTCTGATAAATGTATTAATTTAATTTTTATATTTTAATTTCAACAATTTATTTACATTTTATTTATTTATTTTTTTAACATTTTTAATTTATTTTTGGGACAGAGAGAGACAGAGCATGAACGGGGGAGGGGCAGAGAGAGAGGGAGACACAGAATCGGAAACAGGCTCCGAGCCATCAGCCCAGAGCCCGACGCGGGGCTCGAACTCACGGACCGCGAGATCGTGACCTGGCTGAAGTCGGACGCTTAACCGACTGCGCCACCCAGGCGCCCCATGCATTTTAAAGTAAGTTATACATACATGGTAAAAACTTCAAGAGGTACCAAAAGTTATACAATGAAAAGTAAATCCTGACTTCTGGATTCTGGTAATGATAGAATAGCTTATATCAGAATAACCATCATGATAAATTGAAGGTATTAGAGAGCACTCCCCAAACAGGCAGAAACTAGAGGGAATTCAACCCTTGAAAAAAAGGAACTACACTGGGTTGGGGTCACAGTTTTTATATTTTATGTGATGTGTGGTAGACCTCAGGCAGATAGCTACAGGGTTATTAGCCTGAGGATTCAGAGCACAGAGTTCAGGGTTGCCAGAGTTTCATAAAACAAGATCCAAAATCTCCAGGTTCAAATAAAAACCCACTCATCATACAAAGAATAAGGAAAATCTCAACTTGAATGAGAAAAGACAATCAACAGATGTTAACACCAAAATGACATATATGTTAGAATTATCAACAAGGATTTTAAGGCAGCCATTATAAAATGTTTCAAGAAGCAATTACAGGCATGCTAGAAACACAATAAAAAATAGAAAGTATCAACCAAGAAATGGAAAACATGAAGAATGTAAATTTTAGAACTGAAATATACAATAATCAAAATAAAAAAAACTTACTGGATGGGCTTAACAAAAATATGGAGATAACAAAGAAAAGCATCAGTGAATATGAAAACAGAGCAACAGATCACCCAGTCTAAACAACATAGAGAAAACAGAGTAAAAAACCAATAAACAGAGACTTAGGGTCCTGGAGGACAAGAAAAAAATGTCAAACATTTGTGTCATCAGAATATCAAAAGAAGATAAAGATGACATTTAAAAAAATATTCAAAGAAATAATGGCTAAAACTTCCCCAAATTTGGTGAAAGAATAATCCTACATAGTCAAGAGGCTGAATGAAACCTAAACAGAATAACCCCCTCCCCCAAATCCATTCCTCCAAGACATATCATAATTAAGTGTCGGAAACATAAGGAGAAAAAACAAAAATAAAAACTGTGAAAGCAGGTAGAGAGAAATAAGGCATCACTTTACATTCTCACCTCTATGGAAATAATGATTCAAATGAAAATGAATTTCTCATCAGAAACCACAGATGCCAGAAGGAAAAGGCACATTTTTAAGTGCTGAAAAAAAACCCTTATATCCCAAAATTCTATAGCCAGTGAACATATCCTTAAGTAGTGAAAGAGAAATCAAGCCATTCTCAGATGAAGGAAAACAAAGAGAATTTGTCTTCATCAACTCTACCCTAAAAGAATGGCCAAAGGAAATTCTGCAAACAGAAAGGAAATGAAAAAACAATAAATCTTAAAGCATTAAGAAGGAAGAAAGTACAACAGAAATTATAAAAATATGGCTAAATACAGCACATTTTCCTTCACCTAAATTTTGAAAATTATGTTTGATGGTTGAAACAAAAACTATAACAATTTCTGTTGTGGTTTTCAATGTATATAGGGTAAAATTTTAAAATATTATATTAGAGAGGAAGGTAAAGGGACATAAAGTCAGGTAAGTTTGCTATAGTTTACTCAAAGTGGAAAAATGTTGATGTGTGTGTGTGTGTGTGTGTGTGTATATATATATATATATATATCTACCTATATATATATACCTATATGTATAAAATATATATTTTAATACCTAAAGCAACTACTAGAAAATCTATACAAAGTGATATACTCAAAAACACTATAGATAAATTAAAATGGAATTTAAAAAAGAATGTCCAAGTAATCCAGAGGAAGGCAGGAAGGAAAAACAGAGAATAAACAGAAAATAAATGATAAAATGGCATACTTAAGTCTTAATATATCAATAACTACATGAAAGGCAAATGATCTAAACACACCAATTAAAAAAGATTGATAGAATGGGTAAAGAAAAAACATGACTCAATTATATTTTGTCTATAAGAAAGTCACTTCAACTATAATGATATAGAGAAATTGAAATAAAAATGATAGAAAAAGATATAATATGTAAATGGTAATAAAAAAGCATGAGTGGCAGTTTCATAAAAAAGAAAACCTATACCTATCATATGATCCAGCAACTGCATTCCTGGTATTGATCCCAGACACATGAAAACTTACATCCACAAAAACTGTACACAAATGTTTAATTTTAATAGTCCCAAATTGGAAACAACCCAAATGTTCTTAAATGGATAAATGGTTAAACAAACTATGGTACTTCTATACTGTAGAATACTATTCAGCAATAAAAAGGTTTAACTGACTGAGCCACCCAGGCACCCCTTACAGCAATAAAAAGGAATAAAGTATTGAGGCATGGAACATCTTGGACAGCTATCAAGGGAATTATCCTGAGTATAAAAAGCCAATCTCAAAAGGTTACATACTGCATGATTCCATTTATACCACATACTCTAAATGAAAAAAAAAATATAGACATGAAGAACAGAGTAGTGGCTTCCATAGATTAGTGAGTTAAGGGAAGGGAAGGCAGCTATGGTTATAAAAGAGTAGCACAAGGGAGATCTTTGTGGTAATGGAACAGTTCTGTATCCTGACTGTGGTTACAATAATTTATACATGTGATAAAATTTCATAGAACTAAATATACACACACATACACACAAAAATTAGTGTGTGTAAAATAGATGAAATCTGAATAAGGCCTGTGGATTATACCAATGTCAATTTCCTGGTTTTGATATTTTACTATACTTATATAAGAGAAGATATTACTATTGGGGGAAACTGAATGAAGGGTACATGAGACTTCTCTGTACTATCTTTACAATTGTCTGTGGATCTAAAACTATTTCAGAATGAAGAAGTTGAAAAAATAATTGGATGGAATGGGATAAAAGATTAATTTGAATGGCTAATAGCAGACTAAATACTAAAGAAGAAAGGATTAGTAAACTTGAAGATAGATCAGTGGAAATTAAACAAATTGAAGCATAGAGGAAAAAATATTGGAAAAAAATGACAAGCACTTCAGTGACTTACAGGACAGTATCAATCAATCTTTTTTTTAAAGTTTATTTATTTTGAGAGATAGAGAGAAAGCAGGGAAGGGGCAGAGAGAGAGAGAGAGAGAGAGAGAGAGAGAGGGGGAGAGAGAGAGAGAGAGAGAGAATCCCAAGTAGGCTCTGCACTGACAGTGCAGAGCCTGATGTTGGGCTCAAACCCATGACCTGAGCCAAAACCAAGAGTTGGTTGCCCAACTGACTGAGCCACCCAGGTGCACCTGGTATCAATCAATCTAATACATGTTAACAGGAGTTCCAGAAAGATAGGAGAGATGGAAATAGGGCAAAAAATCAGTCAAGAAATACCAGCCAAGAATTTTCCAAATTACATCCCAAACTGGAACTCACAGACCAAGGAACTCAGGAAATCCCAAGTAGGATAAACACAAACAAAAGTACACTGGGCACATCATGGTCAATGGTCTGAAAAGCAAAGATAAATATATAAATGCAGCCAGAGAAAAAAGACATAGTATATCTAGGGAAACAATGATAAAAACAAGACTGACTTTCCATTAAAAAAAAAATGGAGCCAGAAAAAAAAATGTCCATCTAGAATTTTATATCCAGCAAAAATATTTTTCAAAAATGAAGGCAGAAAAAAATTGGAAGCAGATAAGTAAAAGGGTTCTGCATCTGGGTATGAGGGGAAAGAGGATGTGAAATTATTTTCTCTTTAGAAACAACTAGAATATTTGCCAAATATAGGAAAATTTTTTAAAGACATTGGACAATATGCAGCACAATATAGTAATCTGAGAGAAAAGAAATACAAATAAGGTGATCCCTATGATTACCTCAGTTTTCTGCCAGGAGGTAATCCCTGGACTGTGATGCAGTGGTGGGGGGATCCAAACAGAGTCTAACAATCTCTGAGGAGATCAGACAGAGACTGGAATTCCTAAAGGTGGTTAGAAATTGTGGTGGTGGAGGTAAGCCATAAAAAGCGTAGTAGAGGGGCACCTGGGTGGCTCAGTCAGTTAAGCATCTGCCTTCAGCTCAGGTCATAATCTCACAGCTCATGAGTTTCAGCCCCGTATCAGTCTTTGTGCTGATAGCTTAGAGCCTGGAGCCTGCTTCAGATTCTGTGTCTCCCTCTCTCTGCCCCTCTCCTGCTCACATGCTCTCTCTCTCTCTCTCTCTCTCTCTCTCTGTCTCTCAGAAGTAAAAACATTAAAAAAATTAAAAAGAAGTGTACTAGAAATATGCATAGAGGTCCCCTTGAGTCTTTTGATGAATACAAATCTGAATATGGATAGAGTAAAACCTCACAAAGAATCTAGAAAAAATTTCCAGGGAAGTAATTACTAAGAAGTTGTAAGAGAAACACTCCCTAAAGTTCACATAAGGTCAAAGTGGAGAGACCTCAATGAATAAAGGGGGGCATCAGTAGGGACTTGAGAGGAGCAGTTCCTTCAAAATGGGCTAAATTAGCTCTAGTGTAAAGGTTACTCAAGGTCTACTCTAAGTGAGCTTTTAAAAACAAACCTCCAAAGGATCAAATTGATCCACAATAACTTGTCTGTCAAAAAAAGTACAATCCTCTAAATAAATACAAAAGAAAAATCCAGCACTCGACAATGTAAAATTCACAATGTTGGATATACAATTTAAAATTTTAAACATACAAGAAAGCAGGAAAATATGATCTATATCCTGGAGAAAAATTAGTCAACAGGAAGAGACTCAGAAATTACAGAGATAAGGGAATTAGCAGACAAGGACTTTAAAACAGCTATTTATAAATATGCTCCATATGTTCAAGGATGTAAAGAAAATATGAACACAGTGAAGAGAGAAATGGACAATTTTTTTCCTGGTCATATTTTTTTTAAAGATTTTATTATTTGGAAGGTTTTTTTATTTGTAATAGAAGTTCTAGAAATGAAAAATACAATATTTGAAAAGAAAATTCACTGGATGGGATTAATAGCAATTATATACTGCAGAAGAAAAGACCAATAAACTTGAAGGCAAAGCAAGAGAAACTCTTCAATATGAATCACAGAAATAAAAGACAAAAAGGGGTCTCTTGGGTTGCCTCGGTGGGTCAGTTGGTTAAGTGTCTGACTTTGGCTCAGGACGTGATCTCATGATTAATGAGTTTGAGACCTGCATCAGGCTGGTGCTGACAGTGCAGAGTTGGCTTAGGATTCTCTGTCTCCCCCTCTCTCTGCCCCTCCTCCACTCATGTTCTCTCGCTCTCTCACAGAAATAAAAAAAAGGGGGGGTCTTAGTGACCTGTGGGACAATACAACTGGTCTAACATAGGTCTAACTGGAGTCTCAGTAGTAGAGGAGAAAAAGAAAGGACAGAAAAGAAATAATGGCTGAAATATTTCTAAATTTGATAAAAGCTACAAACCCTCAGATCCCAGAAGCTTTGGGTTCCAAAGAGGATAAACACACACACACACACACACACACACAGAAACCACACCAGGGCAAACTATAATCAAGATGCTGAAAACTAGTCACAAAGAGAAATGGTAAAAGCAGCCAGAGGGAAAACATGCAAGTATTATACAAAGGAACAAAGAGAAGAATGATTACAGAGCTCTCATGAGGAAATATGCCAACATAGACATAATGTATTGATATCTTTAAAGTTCTGAAAGAAAAAATTATCAACCTAGAACTTTATATCTTAAAATAGAGAAATATCTTTAAAAATGTCTTTAAAAATTAAGACAAACTAGACTTTTCAAACAAATCTGAGAAAATATGTTGCAAACAGACCTACATTTTAATACAAAATTAGCTGAAGTTCTTAGGGAAAATGTAACTTTTACCAGATGGAAACCTGGATCTACACAAAGGATTGAAAAATGCTGGAAAGGATAAATATATGGGTAAATGTAAAAAGATTTTCGAGGTGCCTGGGTGGTTAAGAGTCCAACTCTTGATTTTGGCTCAGGTCATGATCTCATGGTTTGTGAGATTGAGCCCTGCATCGATCTGTGCTGTCAGCACAGAGCCTACTTTGGATTCTATTTCTCTCTCTCTCTGTGCCTCTCTACTCTCCTCTCTCTCTCTCTAAATGAATGAATGAATAAATAAATAAATTTTTCTTACTTATCTTTTTATTTCTTTAAATGATAATTTAGGGCCACATTGGGAGCAGCATGTCCAGTGGTGGCTGCATATATGCTGACTGCAAAGGAGTGCCACTAAAGCTCATGGAGGAATAAGGGAGGCTGTCAGCCTGGTGGCAGAGTAATAAGTGGAGCAACACAGTCCAGTCAAAAGGTGGCACAGCTCAGGTCGGGGCACTGGGTGTATGGTCCAAAGCTGCTCATATCTGGGGCATTCTAGTCTGAGCACTGCATCCTGTGGCTGGTATGAGTAGCTATCTAGCCTCCCTGCACCCCCTGATGGGGCCCATACAACAGGTTCCCCTACTTTGAGACTTCTTGCCTGGTCAGGCTCTTGATCTTCTCTTCCATCCCTTCATTTATGTTTTTCAGCTCTTTGCTCTGAAGTGCTGGCACCATGACCAGTTCCTGTACTCCCTAAACACAAGAGGGACATGGAAAAAGTATCCTTAGCTATACCTTCTATAATATCTATAACTTTTTGTATTGTTTAGTAAATAATTATTTTGAAATCCCAGAATTTTGCTTCCACTCAGATAGAAACATAAGAATATGGATTGTTGGCTTAATAAAATGAGATTAGAAGGCTTGCTGTCTCAAACCAGAGCTGTAACATCTATGTTTAAAGAAGCTGAAAAAGATGAAACTGAAGTATCAGGGAGGGCTTTGACTCATGGTAGGAAGACATTGACTTCAAAGACATGGTTAAATTGTAAGCAAAGAATGAAATTATGATTAAAATTACCTTTATATAGGTAATTAATTTACCTTATAGTGTCTTACGCATGGAACATTTTCATATAATTTCAGAATAATTTGCTACTTAAGTTGTGGCATCATTTTTAGATCATTTATTCATAGTTAAAGGGAAAGAAATGGGATATTTTAAGTGTAGACATGATGAGCTTATTAAAAATCAAAAGTTGTTAAGAGTTTTTCAAACTAGAATAAGTCACTGAAGCATCTTATGCACAAGCCATCAGACCACATAGACTGGGGCAATGCACATAATAGTTTAGAGATCAATAAAGCTTTGAATAGTTGACATTACTCGATGCCTACTGAATGAAAAGTTAGTAAAATAACCATAGTAATGCCTCTTTTCAATGGCACGGTAACTTGTTTATTTAAACATTTAGCTCTAAACATGAAGACTTAATCATTATCTTATTCGCATAATTATACTTCACTTTACAGACAAGTTTACAAATGTGGCTGGACTTGTTTGGCTTGCAGTCATGTGGTATCAGCAGTGACTAGTCTTTGAAGAAGTCTTTTTCTTTGTGCATGGTTGACAACAAACACAAGTGGTATTGAAATATTAAAGTGCTGAACAACTTGTTTGAATCTCATGGTTTCTCCTGGAGCAACTTTGTTTATATTTGCATGGAGGTACAAAAGCAATAGTAGGTAAAACTGCAGCTACCATGATATAAATTAAGGCAGTAGAACCAAAGTATACTAATAGTTATTGTATTCTTTATACTGCCATGTAATCACATTAAAAAATTCAATTTCAGTTAAGAATGTCCTTGGTGATGGGGCGCCTGGGTGGCGCAGTCGGTTAAGCGTCCGACTTCAGCCAGGTCACGATCTCGCGGTCCGTGAGTTCGAGCCCCGCGTCAGGCTCTGGGCCGATGGCTCGGAGCCTGGAGCCTGTTTCCGATTCTGTGTCTCCCTCTCTCTCTGCCCCTCCCCCGTTCATGCTCTGTCTCTCTCTGTCCCAAAAATAAATAAAAAACGTTGAAAAAAAAATTAAAAAAAAAAAAAGAATGTCCTTGGTGAAGCACTAAAAATTATTAAATCTTGATCCTGCATTTAATATTCTGTGTCACAAAATAGGAGGTACAAAAAAGGTACTTCTGTTATAAACTACACTATTGTGGTTATATTGAGAATAATATATCTGTAATTAAGTCGTGGCTTAACTAGCCACTTTTCACGGAATACCATTTTTACTTGGGAGAACAACTGATAGAAAAACCATCATTAAATACTTGGGTATTTGGCAGATACTTCTCAAAAATGAAGTGAGCCTTTAGGATAAACAATGGACATAATTTTTTGCCAATAATGGTATTTACATTTTTGAGTGAAAATTAAAATTTTGGAAAACTTCATTTTGCCATTGTAAACTTAACAGCTTCCCCAAACTTAAGCTTTGTTTCAATGAGATTAGTGCTGATATTAATGTAATTTTTGACAGTGCAAAAAATGTTTCAGCATTTGAAATATTCACATAATTTAGTGAACCAATATTTTCCAAATAGTTGATATGTACAAGATGGGCCAAATACCTATTCAAAGTACAAGATGACAAATGAATTTTAATGTAACAGTATATAAAAATTCACTGATACAGTTTCAGACTCCACACAGCATTAACCTTTAAGAAACTACTATTTGTAGACTTTTTGTGTAGTATCAAAGAATATCCACAATTATCTGTAAAGGTTATTGAAATACTCTTCCCTTTTCCAACTACATATCTATGTGAAGGTGGATTTTCTTCATATACTTTAAGAAAAACAACATAACACATTGTAGAAGGTGGTATGAGAGATAACCTGTCATTTATTAAGCCAGACATTATAGAGATATGCAAAAATATATAGCAATGACATTCTTTTCATGAAGTATTTTTGACTTGGAAAGTAGAGTTATTTTTAATTTTTTTTAACGTTTATTTATTTTTGAGATAGAGAGAGACAGAGCATGAACGGGGGAGGGTCAGAGAGAGGAAGACACAGAATCTGAAACAGGCTCCAGGCTCTGAGCTGTCAGCACAGAGCCCGACGGGTGGCCCGAACTCACTGACCGTGAGATCATGACCTGGGCCGAAGTCGGCCGCCTGACCGACTGAGCCACCCAGGCGCCCTGGAAAGTAGAGTTATTTTTAAAAAATCATAACATGTTATCTGTGCTAATGTATACTGGGTTTATTTTTCTTATTTTAAATAATAAATGTTTAAAATTCTTTTTAAATATATTGACTGTTTAAAGCAAGACAATAACAACGTATCATGGGTTTATAACACCTGCAAATGTAAAATATATGACTACAATAGCACAAGGGAAGGAAAAGAGAAAAATGGAAGAACATTGTAATAAGGGTGCTATATTATACATTAAATAGTGTAATACTATTTGAAGGTAGAATATGATAAGTTAGAAATGTATACTGTAAACCCCTGAGCAACCATGAAAAATCAAAACAAACAGTTATAGATAATAGGCAAATAATGGACACGAATGGAACCTTAAAAATACTCATTTAATTGAAAAAGGCAAGAAAATAGAAACAGGGAATAGATGGGAAAATAGAAAACAAATAGGAAGATGGACTTAAACATAAATATATAAATAATTTATGCAAACATAAGTGGTGTAGGCACTCTAGCCAAAAGGCAGAGACTGTCAGACTAGACTGGATAAAAAATCATGACCCAACTATACGTGGTCTATAAGAAATTCAATTTATTTAAAAAAATTTTTTTTAATGTTTATTTATTTTTGAGACAGAGAGAGAGCATGAACAGGGGAGGGTCAAAGAGAGAGGGAGACACAGAATCTGAAACAGGCTCCAAGCTCTGAGCGGTCAGCACAGAGCCTGATGTGGGGCTCGAACTCACAGACCGCAAGATCATGACCTGAGCCGAAGTTGGACGCTCAACCGACTGAGCCACCCAGGCAACCCAAGAAACTCAATTTAGATATGGAAACACAAATAGGTTAAAAGTAAAAGAACAGATGAAGATATACCACACAAATAATAATAATAATCACACCACTCATTAATAAAATCGGCACAGATGTGACAATATTAAAATCAGACAAAGTAGACTTCAGAGCAAGGAATATTACCAGAGATAAAGAGCAGTATTTCATAATAATAAGAGGGTCAATTCATCAAGAAGATATAACAACCCTAAATGTATATATATCTAGTAACAAAGCTTCAAAAATACATGAAGCCCAAACCAACATAAGTGAAAGGAAAAATTACCAAATCCAAAATCATGGTTGGAGATTTCAACTTTCTTGACAAGTGACAGAACAAACAGACAAAATCCATAGGGATATAGAAGACATAAATAACACTCTCAACTAACCTGACCTAATTGATAATGATAAAAAATGTTGTCCAATAACAGTAAAATACACATTCTTTGCAAACTGCACATGAAACATTCACCAAGATAGATCCTATGTTGGGTTGTAAAACAAACTCCAATAAATATAAAATGACTGAAATCACACAAAGTATGTTCTTTGAGCACAACAGAATTAAACTAAAATGAAGGTAAATAGATATCTGGAATGTCCTGAAATATTTGGAAATTAATTTTTAAAAACCCATGCTTCTAAATAACTCATCAGTTAAAAAAGAAAATTAGAAAATATTCTGAACCAACTGAAAATGAAAACATCAAAATCTCTGGGATGCAGCTATAGCAGTGCTTAGATGAGAATTTATAGCATAAAATTCTTGTATTAGAAAAGAAGAAAGGTTTAAAATCAATAAACTTGGTTTCTATCACAAGAGACTAGAAAAAGAACTAAAAGTCAATACAAAGTTAGTAGAAGGAAGGAAATAACAAAGATATGAACAGAATAATAGAAAAGAGAAAAATAAAGTCAATGAAAAAGTTGATTCTTTGAAAAAAAATACAGTTCAATAAAACTGATAAATCACAAGTTAAAATGATCAAGAAAAACAGGAATGGAATACTAGGAATGGAAGAAGGGATATCACTACAGCTTCTACAGACATTAAAACAATAATAAAAGAATATTATAAGTGAATGGGCAAATTCCTCAAAGACAAATTATCAACATGGAAGCAAGAAGAAATAGAAAATCTGAATAGCTATGTAACTATTAAAGAAATAGAATTCATAATTAAACACCTTCCCACAAAGAAAACTCCATACTCAAATGTTTCACTGGTGAATTCTATCAAATACTTAAGTAAGAAATAGTATAAATTTTACATAAACTCTTTCAGAAAAAAAGAGGAGGTGGCGACACTTCCCAAGTCATTTTATAAGATCGACATTGCCCTGATATCAAAACCAGACAAAGACATTACAAGAAAACAAGTCAACATCCCTCATCAACATTGACACAAAAATCCAAACTGAATCCAGTAATATATAAAAAGGATAATATACCATGACCAACTAGGGTTTATTCCAACAATGCAAGGTTTGTTTAACATTTAAAAAGCAATAATTAATGCAATTTACTGTATTAACAGAATAAGAGGACTCCATATGATCATTTCAATAGATGAGGAAAAAGCATTTGACAAAGTTTAACACTCATTTGTGAGAAAATTCTCAGTATATTAGGATTAGAAGGGAACTTCCTCAACCTAATATAGAACATGTATGAAAAAACCAACAGCTAACATCATGCTTCACAGTAAAAGATTAAGTGCTTCCCCCTATGATCGGGAACAAGACAAGGATGTTTGCTCTAACCACTTCTATTCAACATCATATTGGAGGTCCCAACCAGTGTAATAAGGCAAGAAAAAGAAATAAAAGTCATAAAGATTGTAAAGGAATAAGTAAAACTTTCTTTATTCACAGATGACATGTTTGTATACATGAAATATGCTAATGAATCTACAAAAAGCTACTAGAGCTAAAGAGTTTAGCAATGATACATTATTCAAGATCAATATAAAATCAATTGTATTTCTATATTCTAGCAACAAACAATTGGAAATTGAAATTTAAAAATACCATTTATAATAACATGAAAATCATGAAATACTTAAGGGTAAATATAACAAAATTTGTGCAAGACTTGTTCACTGAAAAGTATAAACGAAAATTTGAAATTAAAAACTTAAGAAAATGGAGAGATATAGCAAATTTTTGGATTGAGAGATTAAATATCATTAAGATGTTATTCCTCCCCAAAATTGATCTATAGATTCAGTACAATCTACAGATGCACTGCAAGACTGTTTTACACCAGTAACATACACTTGTATATAAATCTACACTTGTATATAAATCATTATTTTCAATGACTACATATATTTCCTCATATGAATCATGCATAGTTTATCCAACCAGTCCATCAGAAATGGTCTGGTTAAGTAAATATTTTTCACTCACTAAATTTTGGTACTAAATCTATCTGATTCAGGTATATACATATCCCTGATATATATGCACATACATATACATATATGTATATATGAATATATTATATAACATAACTGCCATACTCTATCCTAGATCATAGGATCCAAATAGTATTACTGGATTATAGAACATTCTTATATATGATAGTCCATAAGCTTTATTACATGGAGTGGGTAATTTGCTAAAGTAGCCTTGTACTGGTCTTTTTATGGGACCTCATGCCACCTTTGGGCTTTCTCTATGGTAGAGATACCTGAGCCAGCATATGGGCAGGTTCCCTTCCTCTCTTTCCAACCTGGGCTCAGATCTTCTTCCAGCTGGGATTGCTTCCTTACTCCATGCCTGGCTGGCAAACTTGGCTCCCTAATTCCTGAGCTGGGACCAACTCCCTGATCACTGGCTTTATGACATCACTGGTTTTATATCTCATGAGAACATGACTGAAATCTCACCATTAATTACTTCTTTTTTTTTTTTTATTTTTTTTATTTTTTTTATTTTTTATTTTTTTTATTTTTGGGACAGAGAGAGACAGAGCATGAACGGGGGAGGGGCAGAGAGAGAGGGAGACACAGAATTGGAAACAGGCTCCAGGCTCCGAGCCATCAGCCCAGAGCCTGACGCGGGGCTCGAACTCACGGAGCGTGAGATCGTGACCTGGCTGAAGTCGGACGCTTAACCGACTGCGCCACCCAGGCGCCCCAATTACTTCTAATATTTGTGCTAGACTTGTCTTCTCAACTCCCTTCCCTCAGTTGGCAATCTCGTGTTTTCCCATGGGCACATCTGTTTCCTACAGCTGGGATACCTGGTACTTCTTGCAAAGGATGGGTATTTGCTACTGGAAGCCTTTTCAGCAAAAGGCTTCTAATTCTTCCATCTTAAAAAGAGTTTTACCATGTGAATGTTGAGATCCTTATTATTAAAACACTCATTTATTCAGTTGTTCATTCAAACAATGAACACCAACAAGATGGGTGGCTGATATTGTGCTAAGCACTGAGGGGGAATACAGACAACCAAAATACAGATGACCAAATGAATAGTATAGACTATGTTATAGGAGTGTACTGGAACCTCTTAACAGGTTTGCCTTTGTCAAGTCCCTCTCTTTTGCAATCTGTCTTCTGTGTGCTACTGAGTAAGCTTTCTAAAAACCAAAGTTCATCTGTTTTCACAGAAATAAAGTATACACTCTTTAGTGCAGTGTTCAAGGCTCTTCATAATGTGGCTCCAATTTTCATTCAAGCCTTAATCCTTCCCACTCTCCCTTAGGAACTCTATGTTCTACTACTTTATCAAACTTCTCACTGGTCCCATGAGGAACCAGGTCCTTTCCAATCCCACTTCCTTTTGCCTAGAATGTCTTTCCCTCTTCTTTACCTGTCAAACTCCCAATCAACCTCCATGATTTAGTTCAAAGTCTTGGTGAAACATTTCTTCTATTCTCCTCAACTGTCCTGGATTTGAGCACATTGTTCTGTCACCTTTATCAGATGGTGAAATTTTTGAGGGCACTGGTTTTACTTGCTAGTCTTTGTATCTCTGAATTCAAGTCTGAATAAGGCCTGGCAAGTAGTAGGGATGCAATGAATATTTGTTAAATCAATGAAGGAATAACTGAATATGAAGGAAGAGCTCAAAGGGCCTTGGTATATTTAGGTAAGGGATTTTTTAAAGGCATGGGGCTTGAAGCTAGACCTAGGAAGACAATAGAAAGATGGAGAAAGAGCATTTGGAAGAGGAAGATTATTATCCCAGGACATAGAAGAAGAAAAGCCCAAGACTGAAAGTGAAGACGTTGGGGGGGCGGGGGGGGGGGTGTCAGCCAGACTGCAGCTGACTGCTGCACTATCTTGACCTTTTCACTGACTAGATTTCTCAATTATATTTTCAGCTCCTGGAGGGCAGGGTATTTTGTACACTCCTTTGAATCCCTTTCATATTTGATGCACATCTCCACAGTCATTGTTCCTACTGTCTTGTGTTTCTTACTCTGCTCTGTAACATAATTATTTGTATATCTACATACCTCTCCAGAACTTATACCAGCCTCCCTCCCAGGCTGCTTGAGGTAGCAGATGAGATGAGGTTTCAGTGTCTTTGATTTTTCCAAGACACCTATCATAGTGCCTGGCACACAATGGGTGCTCAGTAAATATTTTTTGACCTATCATTTGTTGATCTGATTACACAGAACCACAAGGATATTTGTGTGCAACTACGTATTGTGGCACAAAACTTATATATGCCTTCATACTGTGCAGTCTATTTTTGGCAATTTTCATTAAAATGTTATCTTATTGTACAGGGAAGACTGTCATTTCAATTTTCTTCTTTGTTCCTTCTTGGATGACTCACATTTCTTATACCAGAAGGATATGAAAGAAGGGATTCAAAAAGGGTTTGGACACATTTATGAATGACAAAGTCATAAATGTCTGGGTATAAGGAGTTGTTAGGAGCATGCAAAGGGGAAGGAGAAAACTTGCATTTTACAAGTGCCTATCATGTGCCAAGAACTGTGTTAGGCAATTGGCATACATTGTATATTATTTAAACTGGCAGAATATGCCAGCATAAAGATAGGATATGTCTATCTATAAGGCCAAGCCCACATCCACTCAGGCACATAGTTTCTCCAGGTACCAGAGGCAGTATTCATCTTTATTAAAATTTTATCAACCTTTTAAGACAGATGAATCTATGGATTTGCACTGTTTCCTAGGAACAGAACACTCATTCTCAATTCAAGCTCCTATAGTTTAAAACTTTTTTGACATAACTTGATCAGTTTTAAAGTCTCAATACTTTAAATTACAATGCAATCTGAGATAGTCCCACAGCAATAACAGCGATTACATTTGTTCACAAATGTAATTTGTTCGCTTATCTTTATATTTCATAAAGCTTCCAAATACTGAACAAAGGTAAGTCAAGAAAAGAAACTTCTATTAACCCTGACACCAGCAAATTGTCTCCAATTATAGCATGCCTTCAATTTGTATTCTAAACACATTGAGTGGTTTTTCAGAGATACATATTATACCTCATTTGTGGTTAGAAGAAAATTGGAAGGAAATTCATTTAGGTTGTTTCTAATTTTTAAAAAATAATAGTAACTTTAAAAAGAATAATGTTCCCAAGTATACAGATTCTGCATCTGGTAGGAATCAAAACATAACCAAAGTACCATCTCTACTCCTGGGAATGGCTTGAGAAAGTGGGGCTGCAGGTACTGGTTCACACACTGGCTTCATTATAAGTCACATAATCTAAGGTCTACAACTACACATCTTGATCTGTGATAGCATGCTTCCTGCCAAGTGTGGGGGTGGGTGGGAAGAGAAGGAATACACCTTCAGATAAGGGATAATCAGTATACTCACAGGTCTCAGACAGCTTTCTGTTAACCTGTTTTGGGAAAACTAAAATAGACATCTTTGCTCCGGGAAGTGTAAAGCCCATCTCATATGACTAAAGAAAATGGTAAAGGTTCAAATGACCTTTCACATGGCACCTCTGTGGGCCACTAATCACTGGAAAAACACCAGACATGTCTTTGTGGTGATTATGTGTTTCTTAACTTTTATGTTAGTCAAAGGAAACTGAAAGACCAGGACTGACCCCAAAGAACACAGGTGTGACATCAACCTATGGGACTTTTTAAAGATAGACAAGAACCCAGCTTATGTGTTTAAAATATTTCCCCTTCTTTTTTGAGACTAGGGGATGAAAATATGCACGTATTCCAAAGAGTTCTTTGTGTGAACAGGTGACCCCTTCCCACAGTCTCTGTGATTAATTGAGAAATTGAAGTTAGTTGGCCTTTGAGATCTCTTGTAAAAAAGGCAGAAGGTCTTGGATATTTTGGAACAAGAGTCCACTATTCTGCCAAGACAGTGTGTTATTGTTATTAGAGTGTCTCTCAACAAAATGGTATTGAGTGGTGAGGACGTGATTTTGATTAGGTGGAATGACTCAGCTCTTCCCCTTAAAGAAGAGAAGACTTGTCAGAGCCTTACTTACCTCATGATCTGGGATCTCAGAGGATAGTGTTTTCCCTAGGATGACCCCGGTCAAGTATGTCCAGCATCGAGCCGTGTTGGCAAGGTTATAGCCTCCTGTCTCCATCAAGAATTGTGAAGTTAGGAAAGAACAGTCACAAAACAGCAGGAGAGGGAAGGAGGGTAAGGAAGGAGAGAAAAATGTTTTAATAAAAGGGCTAAAAAGACAACTCCAACTGCAGAACTTCACCTAAACATCCTTTTATGCTGTTTTTGAGCCATCTAGTAGGTGGACTTTAGTGGATTAGTCAGACCATGCACAGTGTAGAACTGGGAAGTCTAAGGCCTACAAAGATTAAAGAGGCCCTCATCTCTGAACAAATATGCACCTGAGGACTCCAAGCTCCTGAATTTCATCAAGTCATCAGCAAGTCTGAGATCCCTGGAATCCATGGATCTCTTGAGGTGACCTACCCAACATGAAGGTCTCTCTGTGATGAAATTTGCAACAATTCTATAAAATGGCTGCTGGATATGTTTTGTATGTTAAAGCTATTGGCAGATATAGCCCCATAAGTATCCAGGAAAGAGAAATGGAAAATGTTGGCAGAAATAGACTTCCTTCTTTCAATATCAGCATTCCTTTTCTCCACAAAACACAGGCCTAGTGGCAGAGATCAACGAGAATGAGATGAGGGAAGGGACTGTTGATTGATGCTCTGACCCATCTCATCAGGTTCTGTCACAGTCAGCCAGCAGCCATATTATACTGGCTAATAATCAGCATATTTCTGCACTGAATAGATGTGTTCTGCCATGCAAGCATTAGAACATTGGCCTTTAGCTAAATTCCAAGAGTGTAAGGATGAAATGGAATGATTTCCTAAGCTCAGTGCAGCCTGAGGGAAATAGAAGCTGGTCTATTTTAGGTAGGGTAACCATATAATTTATTGTCCAAGTGGTACACTTTTAACAGTAAAAGGGACACTATTAATAATTACACTGGGATAACATGTATAAATTGGGATATATGGTCACCTTTCTCTTAAGCCTTGAAAGCCTTACTCTTTTTTTTTTTTTTTCAACATTTTAAATTTATTTTTGGGACAGAGAGAGACAGAGCATGAACGGGGGAGGGGCACAGAGAGAGGGAGACACAGAATCGGAAACAGGCTCCAGGCTCCGAGCCATCAGCCCAGAGCCTGACGCGGGGCTCGAACTCACGGACCGCGAGATCGTGACCTGGCTGAAGTCGGACGCTTAACCGACTGCGCCACCCAGGCGCCCCAAAGCCTTACTCTTTTAAAGGCCAGGGATAGTGGGTGTTTTAGAATATGTCATTTAGGCCTCAATGGGGTCAAATGAAGCTTGGGGACATGGTTATCTCCACTAATTGTTTATGTGCTATTGGGGGTTGAGAAGTTAAGTGAAATAGTATAGATATTACCTTAAACATTCCTGATGTGAAAAATACGAATTTATAAGATTGACTTATTGGGTGTAATTATTTGATTTCAAAAAGATCCAACATAGATTTTAAGTAGTAAGCTCTTTCTGGTACACATACAGTATTATTAGATTTGCAAAAATTCCTTTTACATGAAGGCATTTTCAGGAATACACATATTGTATAAGAAGAGTTATGTATTCAAAAGCCAAAACTTTGGGCTGAGAAAGCAAAGTGACTTTGAAAATGCTAAGTAAAGGCTTGCACAACTTTTCACATCTGTGTAAAAGTTGAATTTGCACAGATGTATATTGTAGAAAGGGCTTTTTTCTTTGCCCGAGCTGTACCTGGGTCATAATCAACATCCTTAGTGCTGTGAAGGAAAGTACTTATCATAGCACTTATAAATTTTATCTTTTCCCTGAGTTGAAGTTAATAGATGTCTTGCCTGCTTTTCATAAAAGGGTGTCTCTTGTAAGCACCTTTAATTTTGATCCCTCTAGGATTTGAGTCTGCCAAAGGACCTGGCTTGTGTATTTGTGTTGAATGCTCACTCATTTTCGTAAGGCCTTCCCACAACCTCTTCTAATTTGGTTTTTACAATATGTCAACAAAACAACAAACTATTAGCTGTTCCATAATACTTGTGTTTTAAGCTCGATCTGCTTGACCATGTTATTTTAACACACCAATTCATTCACCCAATGAAATACAGATTGTGCCAGATGGATAGAAGATTCTCAACAAGACATCTTCAATAGTAGTTGAGGTTGTAAAAGGTACTTTCACAAATGTGTAAATGCTTCTATTGAATAGACTCAGCTTTCTCTTGGTCAAGTAATACAAAACATCAGTACACACTGAAGGCAAGAATACCCAAGAGATTCTAGATCTCTCAATTTTGCTTTATTGTAACAAATCCATGCTTTTTTTTGGTGGGGGTGGGAGGGAGAAGTCATTCTTGAATTCAGCTTAGATTATTTAATTAATTCATGTGTTTACTACTTATATATGAGTAGACTTAGAATTTTGGTGGTATGTTTCCAAAGGATGATTATTAGAACTGAGAATCAAAAACTACACTGAGAGAAGATGGATTAAAGTCCACTGAGGTTAACACCCACTATTCTTAATAAGATCTGATGGCACCTTTAACCAAAGGCCTTTTGCTTTAGGAATTGAAACTTAGACTTCACAGTACCAAGGAGTCAATGCACATGCTAAGCCGAGGAGGAGTGTGCCACAGTACTTCCTTATGCTGAATTGTGAAGGGGGCAGAGTTCTTTGACTCAGGCTTCTGGATCACAGGCATGTGGGTATTATCCAATCTAAGAAAGCCAAGTTTTACTCAGTGCCAGTGGAAAAAATGTGGAAGAAGGTCAGCAAATTCTGCTGGTGAACTTCCTTTGTACTCACCTCCTCCCAAAATGAGTGTTGCCAATTGCCACTGAAGGATGTACTTAAGACATTTGCCAATTCCCACTGGAGTCATGTTAAAGGAGCACATGGGATCCCCAGCAATTGTATCAGCTCCCAGCTGTAAGACCACTGCTTTAGGATTAAAGGCTATGTATACCTCCTTTAGTACACTGTGGAAAAGAGGAAGATATAAAATGTCAGAAAATGACAGGTCATTTTGGTCTGGGGGGGCAATTGGAGACATAGCTGAGTCAGCAAATAGTGAAGGGGGAACCCAACTTGTCAAACTCATCAAACTTTCCATCTAAAACGGGTGATTCAGACTGTATGTAAATTATACCTTACTAAACCTGATTTACAAAAAAAAAAAAAATTCCCTCCACCTTCACCTTACCAACAATCAAATTTACCTTTATGTTATAGAACTCAAACTTCCTTTAAATATTTATATTAACTCAACTTTAATAGCCATAGGACATAGTGTATATGTTTACTCCATTTTATAATCTGAGAAAGTAAGACATATACACTGCATAGTTAAGGATTATTTATGATAATTTAAGATTGCCAACATCCTTGGAGTTTTTATCTAGTTATCAATGGAGACTGCTGAAGAGAATTAACATGCTTTGAAAGCATAGATGTTATCAGTTTACTTTCTATTATTCTAAATGACTTCTGGGTTATGAAATACAGCCCTCCCCAATTCATATGTAACCAGAGTATTATAGGGTAGAGAATAATAACAACTTATCCAAAATTATAAATCTGAAAGTACCCTAAAGAATAAGTTGTAGTGAGTAGTAATGAGGATAATTTTGGGTAGAATCATACAGTGGTATCAAATCAACCTAACAGCTTTTTTCCTGACAGTTATAAGCATCATAGATGAAAAGGAAGTTGTCAATGTGACAGATGACCTTAGTTAGGCTTCTAGTATTATCATTAATTGAATACTGACACTGTCCAGAATGCATTCTTAGGAGTTAGAAAGTCCCTGCTCTCACGGGGCTTACAATCTAGTTTTCAGACAAAACATATACCAGTTCTCATGGGACTGAGTAACTCTTACAGAGACATATAAACAAGTGCAAATTAACATACTTCAGAGTTGAGAAAATGCAGAGTCAGAAAGTGATACAAAATGTTGGGGTTAATGACCCCTTCATAATCAACATGTCAAATTATACCAATGCAGCAAAAACAGAAAAATTCCAGATCCTTTTGCAACTGCAAAAAAGAATTCAGGGCTATAAAATGCCATTCTCCCAAATTCATATATAACCAGGGTATCGAGACTATTGAAAAGTGCTCAGCTGCAGAGGCATTCTTTGACTCAAAAGAGTGTTTTGTTTTGATTTCTCATCTATGCAGACAAATGTTGTGTGATTGTGGAGATTATAATAATATTATAAAACTTATGACATATGATCCTTAATACAGGAATACTCAAGCCTATTCTCTCTTTCATGTGCTTATCTACTGGTGCAGAGGGAAAATAAGCCACCTGAATAGTTAGCTAACATGTATTAATCATCTACGTGTACAGAGAACCCCATTTGCTATCAGGAGACACAGAGGAAGGCATGATATCTGTTATAAAAAGGTTTATAACTTTCAGGAAGAAGAGGGAGGCAAGAAAGACCAATGTTTCTTCATTCATTCTATCCCTCATTTTGCACAAATTTACTGAGTACCCCCTGTGTATCTAGCATGAAACTGTACCAGATGCTGCAGGAACAAAGATGAATATGACACAGCTTTTATCTTTATGTGGCTCTCAACAGAGGGGAAGACTCATACTATGTTAGTCAGTAATTAAAGTACAATGATAAATGAAGTATCCAAGATGGCACAGTGAAGCGAGTAATAGACTTTTCCAGAAGATGTTAGAAAAAGCTCTATAGAGCTAACTTTTGACTTGGGTCTTAAAAGATGAGAAGAACTACAATGAGCCACCTATTAAAATGGCAAAAATGAAAAATAGTGATAACATCAGTCGCTAGTGAGGATGTGGAGAAAGTAGATTACACATAGATTGTGAGTGGGAATGTAAAATGGTGTAGCCACTTTGGAAAATAGTTTGGCAGTTCCTGTCAAAACTAAAAATAGACTTACCATGCAACCTAGCAATTGAACTCTTAGGCGTTTATACCAGAGAAATTAAGGCTTATTTTAATATAGGAACTTGTACACAAATGTGCATAGCAACTTTATTTGTAATAATCCAAACAGGAAACAACTCAGATGTACTTCAACAAGTGAATGATTAAACAAGCTGTGGTATATCCATACCACTGGAATATTGCTTATCAATAAAAAGAAACAAACTATTGATAAACGCAAAAAAACTTGGATGGATCTCAATGGAATTATGTTGGTTGAATAAGGCCAATCCAAAATCTATACTGCACAATTCCATTACATACCATTTGTTAAATAACAATTTGAGGGATGGAGAACAGATGGAGGTTGCCAGTAGTTAGGGATGGGTATGGCTATAAGATGGTAGTATGAGACAACTTTGTGGTGATGGTATAGTTCTGTATCTTGATTGTGGTGGTGGTTTTGGTTATACAAAGCTACACATGTGATAAAAATCTCATAGAGCCACACACACACATACATACACACACACACAGAGTGCATGTATAACTGATGAAAACTGAAATAAGCTCTATGAATTATACCAATATCATATTCTTGATTTGATGTTGAATTATAATTGTGCAAGATGTGAACATTGGAGGAGGCTGGAAGATGGGTGCATGGAACTTTCTTGTACATTTCTTTGCAAACTCCCTTGAAACCATAATTATCAAAATAAAAAGTAAAAAGAAAGATGAGGAAAAGTTTACAGGCATGTGGGGTGAAGGTAGTGGAGTTGGAAGCAGGGATGGTTGTAAGAGTCGTTAGTAGGGGACTAGCTTCAGAGAAGGAACTGCATACGTAAGAGCATGATGGTTTGAAACAAGCAGTAGTGGGAGTAAAGCTAATGAAGTAAATGTGGTTTAGGACATAAAGGGCCACAGATATGCCAAGGCAGGCTAATGAGTGGGCTTTTACTTTAGGAGTATGAAATATCTCAAACATTGCATGTGTCTGTGTATTTACATGTGTGTATGTGTGTTGGGGGAATGATCAGATTTACATTTTGAAAAGATACTCTGGGGGCACCTGGATGGCTCAGTCGGCTAGTGTCCGACTTTGGCTTGGTTGTGATCTCACAGTTTGTGGGTTCCAGCCCTGTGTTGGTCTCTCTGCTGTCAGAACAGAGCCCACTTTGGATCCTCTGTCTCCCTCTCTGCCCCTCCCCTGCTCGCTCTCTCCCTCAAAAATAAACAAACATTAAAAAAAGAAAAGAAAAGAAAAGATACTCTGGCTATAGCATAAGATACATTGAAGGTTATCAGGGGGCTTTTGCAACAATCCAGGCCAGTGGCAGCAAGGTCAGGGAAGAAGAGATGGATTTGGGAGATACTTCTATGATACAATTGATAGGGCATCACATATTGACACACAAGGAAAGTGTATACATATAACATTCATGAGTGTTTGGTACTAGGGCAGAGGAAAGGATAAAGAAAGGCAACATGTTTCTGGAACAGTTTTTTTAGCCAGGAAGAGAAAACGAGTCCTCAGGGAGTTCTGATGAAGAGGGCTATGGATGGATGGAGAAAAGGGTAATTAGAAGCTTTGGAAAAGGTAAGGTAATTTGCACACAGTATAAACTTCAAAGCAACTGCAAGTGAGGACAGTTTACATGTGAGGGCTACATGGTGGATCCTCTTAAATTCAAGAGTGGAAGTTTTCATTTGGCTTGACAGTCAAATGGGAGTCACTGGAGAAATATAAATACTGATGTTGCTGAATGATGCTTAGGAACTTTGATTTTTGCTGTTGCATGGAAGGCCAAAGAGAGAATGTCTGGAGGCAGAGGGATTGGCAAAAAGGGTATTGAAGCATGAGAGCAACAGGAAGCAAGATAAGGTAAATTTGGGGAATAATGAGAGGGCTAGGTGACAGATTGGGTGGGGATGGGGGGTGGTCAGAGTAGAAAACACACTGTGCCAATTCCTCTAGAATTCACAGGGGTGGGGGAGAAGAGAAATTGAAATATTCTTTGTCCTACTGCTACTTCCAAATCCAGTCTTCTTTCCTCTTATCAATTTCTCCTCTTTTGAGTCAATGCCATTTGCTTATACTACTCAAAGGCTATCTAAGGTCCTTTCTATAGACCTACAAGGTATTCTTTCACCTCCCTTGAAGACATTAGCACCTGATTCACAAGTTTTCTGTCTCTCCCTTTCTCTGTCATTATTCTTTGCAGTTCACTACTCATTTGCTTCCTTAGATCTTGATTCAAGCACCTATTCTGCCTATCCTAGGCACTAGAGATACAGAAATAAGTAAAATTCAAGGACCTTATTGCCCAGTAGGGGAAGAAGATAGGAAAACAAATAACTATGATAAGTGCTATAATATCCATCCATTCATTCAAAAAATGTTAACTAAATGCCTACTGTATACCAGGCACTATGTTGGGAAATGGGTTTACTATTGAACAAAAGAGACCTGCTCCTTCCCCCTGTGACCCTTCTAATTCTCTGAAATCACAGTTTCTTCACCTTTTGAACAACAGTGATGTCCACCTGCACTCCACTTTAGTTATTGCTAGGCATAGCCATGCTTTGGGACCTGACAAGGAAGTGCTTGGAAATGCTCTACTTCTAACACCCTGAACTTGGAAGTGCTTTTTAGGTGTACAGTTTTCCATTTTCTTGTTGAACTTGTTCTTTATTCTTGTTTTAACTCCTGCTTTCTTGTCTTTCTCCTATTTTCAAAGTCCACTAGTCTATCTTTTGACCTCATTTGCCTCGCTACTCATTTTTTTAAAATGTTTTTTTAATGTTTATTTATATTTCAGAGAGAGACACAGTGCGAGAGGCAGAGGGGCAGAGAGAGAAGGAGTCACAGAATCTGAAGCAGGCTCCTGGCTCTGAGCTGTCAGCACAGAGCCCAACGTGGGGCTCAAACTCACGGACTGCGAGATCATGACCTGAGCTGAAGTCAGATGCTTAACTGACTGAGCCACCCAGGCGCCCCGCTTCACTACTAATTTTGAATAATATAGTTAGTCATTTTAAAAACCCCTGGTAGCATACTTAATTCCCTCACACCTTTGTCGTTTTTGTCCTGTTAATCCTTAAGTCCTTGGATAAACCACTCTGTCAGAATTTTCTGCTCTGTTCTGCTGGAGAAAGCTGAGAAGTCAAACCAATTGCTTCCTCTACAGTTTATGCTTACAACTCCAGTTCAACAAATTCCATAAGCATTTACTGACTGTTTAATATGTGCCACTCCCTCTGTGCAGCTTGGCAATCATTTGCTTCACCTCTTATTGATAAACAATTACATTTCTTGCAGCATCTAATCTAATTTTTTAAAAATACAAATACAATGAGAGCACATTCTTGACGCTAAAAAATAAAATAAATATAAAAGTCTATCAAATAAAAGTGCAAAATCTCTCTCCATCTCCACTTCTTTTCCAGAGGTAACTGCTGATTCATTACACATAGCTTCAACTAGCTCAGTCAAGTATGAGGCAGAAAAAGTTTGATGTGTTTCTTTACAGATTAAACTTTCTCCTGCCTCATACTTGACTGAGCTGGTTGAAGCTATGTGTAATGAATGCCTTCCTCTACCTCTTCTCTACCTGACAATGTTTTTCCTCATATTCCTCCTTTTCCTTGAGGCTATTTTACCACCCAGGCACTAGATCCTCTTTTCTGTTCCTCTAAGGGCCACGTAACACCAATAAGCTCTTTCTTACATCTTTAGTCTCTGCCTTTCTACTGATTCTGTTCCTTTAGGTTATAAGTTTCCTATCTCCTCCTCCCCTTCTCAGCACTGCCAAATTTACCCACTGGTCACCTAAGTATTCTTTTTGCAATCCAGTTTCTGATCTTACTGTTCTCAGTTTCTCTCTTGAAAGGAGAGAGACCTGTTGGTTATGATATCCAAAGCTTTTTCTCTGTTATCTTTTCTAACTTCTCAGAAGCAACTAATAGTTGATACTATTCAAAAATCTGTAGTTGATCATCAATGGCTACAGCTACATTAAAAATATTTTTAAATCTTTAAAAAACCCCAAATTTATTGATAGTCACATAACATACAATTCCCCCATTTAAAGTGTACAATTCAACAGCTTTTAGTATATTCACAGAGTTGTACAGCCATTACCACAATGAATTTCAGAACATTTTCATCATCCCCCAAAGAAACTCTGTACCCATTAGTGGTTATTGCCTATCCCTACCATTCTTCAATCCCCAGGCCTTGGCAACCACTAATCTACTTTCTGTCTTTATGGATTTGTCTGATTTTTACTTTTCATATGAATGGAATTATATAATATGTGGTTTGTAACTGGCTTCTTTCACTTAGTATATAACATGTTCACAGTTCATTCATGTTGTAGCATGTATCAGTACATTGTTCCTTTTTTTGACCAAATAATACTCCATTATTTGTATATACCAAATTTTCTTTATCCATTCATCAGCTGATGGACATTTGAGTTATTTTTACTTTCTGGATAACTGAAAAATGCTGTTATGGGCATTTGTGTATAAGTTTTTGTGTAGATAAGTTTTCATTTTTCTTGGTTACCTACCTAGGAGTCGAATTTCTGGGTCATATGCTAACTGTATGTTTGTTTAACATTTATAGGAACTTCCAGATTGTTTTCTACAGTGGTGGCACCAGTTTACATTCACATCATCAATGTATAATATATGAGGGTTCCATTTCTTCCACATCTTCACCAATACTCGTTATTTTCTGTTTTGTTTTATTATAGCCATTCTAGTGGGTATAAAGTGGTATCTCATGGTGGTTTTAATTTGTATTTCACTGATGACTAATTGAGTATTTTTCCATGTCCTTTTTGGCCATTTGTATATCCTCTTTAGAGCAATGCCTCTGCAAGTCCTTTGCTCATTTTTAAATCGGGCCATTTGTCTTTTTAATATTGAATTCTAAGTATTTGTATATTCTAAATACAAGTCTCTTATCAGATACATGGTTTGCAAAATTTTTCTCCCATTCTACAGGTTGTCTTTCATTTTCTTGATAGTATCCTTTGAAGCACAAAAGTTTTTAATTTTGTTGAAACCCAATTTATCTATATTTTTTTGTTACTTGTGCTTTTGGTGTCATATCTAAGAGAACATTTTCTAATTCAAGGTCATGAATATTTACATCTGTGTTTTCTTCTAAGAATTTTGTAGTTTTATTTCTGTCATTTAGATTATTTGGACTTAATTTTTGTATATGGTGTGAGGTAAAAGTCTAGATTCATTCTGTTGCATGTTGATATCCAGTTGTCCCAGATCCATCTGTTGAAAAGACTATTCTTCCCAATTCTTGGCACCCTTTGGGTAAAATTGACTGTATTTCTCGACCCTGATGAGTGTGACCCTCATGCCAGCACCACACTGTCTTGATTACAGTACCTTTTTAGTCAGTTTTGAAGTTGGGAAGTATATCTTCCAACCTTGTTCTTCCTTTTCAAGATTGTTGTGACTATTCTGGATTGAATTTTTATATAAATTTTAGGATCAGCTTGTCAATTTCCACAATGTCAGCTGTGATTTACAGCTCCATTTTGACTGTGCTGAACCTGTCGTCTTACCTCCTTCTCTATTCCTTGTCTCTTCTAATGATACCCTATCCTTTCAGTTAGTCATGTTCAAAACTCTGAGGCTCTTTGTGATTTCTCCCTTTCTCTGCTCCTCTTCAGTTAACCAGTCTTGCACCAATCTCTCTCCCATTCCTTCCTCTCCATTCCCACAACAGTATTGGCCCTTATGATCTCTTTTGTGGAGTATATCAATAGCTTCTTAATTAATTTTTCTGTCTCAAGTCTCTTACTTCTCCAATCCATCATGCACATACACTAACTACCATCAGATTAATTTTCCTTAGGGATTATTTTGATCATGTCACCTCCTTATTCAAAACCCTTCAATGTCCCTGTATTGTCTTTAGATAATGCTTAAAATTCTTAGCCTTTAATTCAAAGTTCTTCATGATCGGATTCTACCCTACCTTTTTATCTTATTTTCCTGTAACTCCTTAACCCATATTCTTCTTTTTTTTTTAATTTTTATTTTTTTAATTTTTATTTTTTTTTCAATATATGAAATTTATTGTCAAATTGGTTTCCATACAACACCCAGTGCTCATCCCAAAAGGTGCCCTCCTCAACACCAATCACCCACCCTCCCTCCCTCCCACCCCCCATCAACCCTCAGTTTGTTCTCAGTTTTTAAGAGTCTCTTATGCTTTGGCTCTCTCCCACTCTAACCTCTTTTTTTTTTCCTACCCCTCCCCCATGGGTTTCTGTTAAGTTTCTCAGGATCCACATAAGAGTGAAAACATATGGTATCTGTCTTTGTATGGCTTATTTCACTTAGCATCACACTCTCCAGTTCCATCCACGTTGCTACAAAAGGCCATATTTCATTCTTTCTCATTGCCACATAGTACTCCATTGTGTATATAAACCACAATTTCTTTATCCATTCATCAATTGATGGACATTTAGGCTCTTTCCATAATTTGGCTATTGTTGAGAGTGCTGCTATAAACATTGGGGTACAAGTGCCCCTATGCATCAGTACTCCTGTATCCCTTGGGTAAATTCCTAGCAGTGCTATTGCTGGGTCATAGGATAGGTCTATTTTTAATTTTTTGAGGAACCTCTACACTGTTTTCCAGAGCGGCTGCACCAATTTGCATTCCCACCAACAGTGCAAGAGTAACCCATATTATTCTGTAGGCAAACTAAACTGTCCATGGTTCTCCTCAGTCACCTTGCACTTTCTAAGTATGCTTTTTGTCATAAACTTCTTTGTGCCTGCAAGCCAACTTTCTACACATGTACATCATATCTACTCTTTATTTTATTTAAATTTTTTTAAGTTTATTTATTTTGAGAGAGAGACAGAGTGACTATGAGTGGGGGAGGGACAGAGAGACAGAGAATCCTAAGCAGGCTCCATGCTGATATCACACGGCTTGAATTTAAGAACTGTGAGATCATGACCTGAACTGAAACCAAGAATTGGTTGCTTAACTGACTGAGCTACCCAGGAGCCCCTCATATCTACTCTTTAAAGGATAGCTCAAGTTCCATCTCCTTCGTAGGTAAAAAAATATATAATAATAATAGCAGCTAACATTTATTGAGCTATGTTTATTTAAAACATAGCACTCTTGGGGGAGGGGAAGGGAAAAAAAAAAAAAAAAGAGGTTAGAGTGGGAGAGAGCCAAAGCATAAGAGACTGTTAAAAACTGAGAACAAACTGAGGGTTGATGGGGGGTGGGAGGGAGGGCAGGGTGGGTGATGGGTATTGAGAAGGGCACCTTTTGGGATGAGCACTGGGTGTTGTATGGAAACCAATTTGACAGTAAATTTCATATATTAAAAAATTAAAAAAAAAAATAAAAAAAAAAACATAGCACTCTTCTATGCACTTTATATATATTAGCTCATTTGACTCTCTTAACAATTTATAAGATAGGTATTATTATTAATTCTATTTTACAGATGGGGAAACAGCAGCACAGAGGGGTTAAGAAATATGTGTTAAGATACACAGCTATTAAGTGGCAGAGCTGGGTTTTAAACCCAGGCATCCTGGCACCAGAGTCCATGCTCTAAACTACTACAATATACCTACTTTTATGACTTCCTGAACTCATCAGGTGCTTGTGCCAGCCACTTCACACATATTATTTTGTGTAACAGCAGTAGTGGCCACAGCATTATTTTTTTTAAGTGTTAATTTTGCTGAGCAAGCTCTGATTATATTATTCCCTCATTCTAAAATCTTCAGCGGCTCCCCAAATGCTTATGGAATATGTTACAAATTTTCATAGCTAAGAATTCCAGCTCTTGCATGACGTGATGCCCACCCACTTTTCCAATTTTCTTTGCAACTTGTCCCTCTCATGCACTTTACAGTCAGTACAGCCAAACTAAACAGCTGTCCTTTGTACATAGCTCAGTCTCTCCTGACTTTGATATTTCTGTATCCTCTGTGTAGAACATCCTTCCCTATATTCTCTGTCTATTTAAATTTGACCCAGATTTCATAAACACATACATATTCACACTTTGTAAAGATATACTAATTACCTACCCTTTAGAACCCAAATCAAATGTTACCTCCTGAATTGTCTTTTTCTCAGTTATTTTCTCCTTTTGAGTACCAATAGCATCTTATTTTTTATGGTTCTTATAACTTTCTACATTTTTATTTTATTTAAATATGTGTGACTATGAATACATATGTATATTCCTTTATGTATCTATAATGTTAAAATTTCCACTAACTTCCTTGCAGGTAGAATCAATACCTTATACATAGTAGGCATTCAATAAATAATCATTAAATGAATAAATGAATAAAATATCAGTCTAGATTGTTTTTGGGAAAGTTTCCCTAACCACTGTAACAGTAGTGTTTGCTACACTGCAAATAATTAATT
This sequence comes from Neofelis nebulosa, assembly GCF_028018385.1. Taxonomy (NCBI): domain Eukaryota; kingdom Metazoa; phylum Chordata; class Mammalia; order Carnivora; family Felidae; genus Neofelis; species Neofelis nebulosa. Next base: position 60,597,742 of record NC_080800.1, read on the forward strand.
TTAGGTTTTGGAAAAGTATAAAATGTCTTCCCCAGAAAGGAGGCGGGGGTGGGGGAATGGAGGAGGTGGTGGTTTGGGGGGACGGACAGGCATCTCATTACACTACATTAGTAACTTCCCTATAAACACACACGATATTCATTTGAAATTCAGTTTTCTTGATGAGAAACCTAATCTTTCAGTATTCAGCAGTCTGGTTTTCAGACAAGGCTATGCAAATGAGGAAGAGATGCTGTGGCAGTTGTTTCTACAGGCATTGATTTGGGGAAAGGCCATGGGTGCCTAAGGAGGATAAAAGCCAGAGGTGATGACATTAAAGATGCTTTTAGATAAAAGGAAAAGCCCAAGAACTAAATTGTAGAATTATCCCCCACCTTTTTTATTCCATCAGGGTAGACCACAGCTTCTATGGTGTGCCCTTGAGGTCATTCAGTTGTGCCACTTTATCTCTAAATACTAGGGGCAAAACCTGGTTTTGTTTGCTTTATTTGTTTTTAAATACTTAAAGTCCTAAAGGATTCAACTCAGGGAAATGGGATGCCAGAGATGGTGTCACAGTTACCTGTAATCAATGCTGATAGTAGGATCTGGTACCCCAAATTTGTCATTCTAGCCAGACCTCTGATGGTGCAGGCTTATCTCCTGACTTTCTAACTTGTAAACCAGCTTAAACTAGCCTTATTGTCTTTATGTTTTCCAACAAGCACCCTCATCACCCTCTAGAGATTTCCTCAACAGAGATTAAAAACCAAGGAATTCAAAGTTGAAAAACCAAAAAGGGTAGAATGCAGAGGGAGAGGAGGGAGAAATATTTGTTATTAATGATGTTAGCTCCCAAAATCAGCCTGAGAAAAGTTATTGCCAGCAGCAAAATCTTTTCTAGAATATAAATTTTAAACCTATTGCATTGGATGGGATTCAGAGGGGTATTGTGTTAAGGACCCAAAGTGTCACTAATTAAGTCCCAAATGGAGCTCTTCAACTTTTCACAGGTATGTTTTCTTTAAATTCCCTCAATCCTGTCTCAACTCAGGTACTGCTGACTCATTCTGCAAACACTCAACCTTCCAGGGGATGTAGCATATGGTAAATGCCTCAGTGATTCCTGAATATTTTTTACAAATGGTTCAGTGATGCAGAGAATTGGGTGAGGGGCTCCCTGTAGTGAGAGTTTGTTTGGGGCCATGGGTGCCTCTTGGCCATATTCAGAAGACATCAAAAGACATCTAATTTCCTATGTTTCTCTGTCTGGTTTTAGCATCAGACAAACGATACTGGTTTCATTAACATCTTTAGTACAAAAAACAAAACAAAAAACCCAAAGCCACAAAATAAAACAAACTTCAACCCCCTAACCAACCACCACTCCCAACAAACAATCATCATATCCCCCTTTGGCTGTTTTAATTTTCAAGATGTAGTTTCTTTCTTTTTTTTTTTTAATGGTATCATACAGAGTACTTAAAAAAAAAGTTTAAAATTTACATCCAAGTTAATAAGCATATAGTGCAACAGTGATTTCAGGAGTAGATTACTTAATGCCCCTTACCCATTTAGCCCATCCCCCCCTCCCACAACCCCTCTAGTAACCCTCTGTTTGTTCTCCATATTGAAGAGTCTCTTATGTTTTGTTCCCCTCCCTGTTTTTGTATTATTTTTGTTTCCCTTCCCTTGTGTTCATCTGCTCTGTGTCTTAAAGTCCTCATATGAGTGAAGTCATATGATATTTGTCAAAATGCAGTTTCTTAACATTTTACATGGGCATCTTTTCTCTCACGGCTGAGTCCATTATATAGAAACATGAATTCTAATTGGCATTTCTTTCTAACATGCCTTGTTGTAATTCTACTCATTAGTTATATATATCATCTTGGCAACCAAAAGGGCCGTGCACTATTTTTAGTTTATTATTACTTATCTCTTTACCTCTTTGGAATAAACCTTTCTTATTCACACAGGGGAAAGTGAGTCATTCAGAAGTAAAGGACCTTATCAGTAGTCTGGAGTGAATCATCAGAGTTAGAATTAGAATTGTAATTCTATCTAATTCTAATTCGAATGCAGTGCTCTTTTCACTCAACCCCAGTGCTCTTCAGCTCTTATTCTGAAAGGCCAGAGGCCCCAGAAAGCAGAGAGTGTATTATCTGGGCAGGGGTAGGGTGTGGAAGAGGCAGGCTGGTTTGGAGAGCTAAGCTAGAACAAACAGACCAACCAAAAAACCAAACAAAACCAAAATGGAAGAAGACTTAGAGAATATAAATCCTAAGGCTAGATGTACTAATAACTCTTAATTTGTTCTGGGGTAGGACATTTCACTGCTCTGCAACCACCAGGACCACTCACATAGTGCACATATTGCATTCTGCTCTGTGTCACATTATTTGGGCATATGTCTCATCCATCCTCTATGCAGCCTCCACAGCACAGGGTTCAGGGAGAACACTGCACCTCGGGTCAAAGTGCTTGTATAGCAACTTGGACAAATCACTTCACTTCTCTGAACCTCAGTTTCCTTCTCTGTAAAACAAGAATATTCTCTCCCTCCCAGGATTATTGTGAGGATTACATGATAGAACATTTGCAAAAGTCTTCTCCCAGCACCAGACACACTATAAGCACTCCCTAATGTTGAATGAATAAATGAATGGCCTTAAGTCAGGCCCTTTGAGTGCTATGCTAATTCTTTCAGCCTACTATGATACTGTTGAGTTCAGCACAGCACACCATAGCAGTGACTTCTCAAATAGTACTCTAATGTTCCCCAAAGGCGGAGAGCAATTTCATAGTGTCACTGCCTGGTTATACCTGTTCTGGGAATACAGTAATTCCTTTTCCAGTGCTGCCAATCTATTACCTTTCACCAAAAATAAATTCACTTTAAGAAGGGGCAGAAACACAAGTGCCTTTCTGTTAGACAGAAGTTGGGAGAATATATTATTAAAATTGAAACCGACTTCTCTGATTTCTTGGGCAAAAAATCAGATTGGAAGCCAAACAGCTATTTGGCCTTTGCAGACCCTGGATAGTGATGCCGTTGGGGGAAAGGAGAGAGCTGGAATCGTTCCAAACTGTAGTTGCAACATTTGTGTGTATATTTACTGCTTGTGCTTATGCTCTCTGTGCTTAGTTTTTACTCTCTAAGTCTTTCAGACTTTACAATTTACCTGGAGCATAGTTTAATATGTATGGGTAGAAATAGAGGCCTGTATCTCTCTCATTTCCTAATCATATTTTCTACACTCCCTATATACCTGATACTTCTTTTTCAATTCAACTGCTCTGATTTTCAAACTTTGGTAGAAAATCATGATTTGTTAACAATAAACATGCCCCTAGCCCTTCCCTCACTCTTCTCCACCGAGGAGGGCCTCCGTAAGATTCAAAGACGAAATCCTGCCATATAGTTAGCACCTGGTGCAGCTCATCAAAATAAAATATCATTTCCCAGATGATTGGAAATTTCTGCAATGCCGTCACACAATGAGGTGTGTAAGAAAGAGTTTGGGGATTGATTTTCATCATTAACTTGATATTGCATGATTTTTGTGGGACTTAAAAAGAAATGCATTTTTATTACTTTAAAGTACTGCACATAGAATAACTCCAACTCATCATATTTTAACAGTTATTTTTCTGGGGCAGGATGTATTTTAAACATGCCTATGTTAGAGTGTCTGGTAGATCATTTAGGATCAGTGTCCTGTTGCTTGATGAAATCCAGATCACTTCAATGAAATCCAGATGGGGAAACTGGGTCTCTAGCAATGGCTGCCAGATCTTCTCCATATGAAATCTCTCTAGTCTGTATGCAAATTCAAAACTCCATATCCTGGAAATCCCAAACCAATCAAGTGGTGCTCTGCTTCTTAGTTACTGGACTAAACACAGAGAAGCGATTCATTCTTCCCTGAGGAAATAAGCATGTCTTACATACATCTATCTTGGCATAAAAAGGGATAGCTAAGCAAATTAATGGTGTAAACAGGATTGCACTGGGGAATGTTTGTCCTACTTAAGAGAATAAACTTTTTGTGCACTTTGTGCACATCCACTTACATACAAATAATTGATATGCTAATTGCCAATGATTCTTAAAGCTCCTTCCCTGAGGTGCTGTATGATGCTGTTAGTCTAGTTTGAATTACTAGCATGTCCAGTGCTTGAAAGTAATAAAAATGTGTTTAAAAATATTCCATGATTCAGACGGATTTTCCTCTAATTAGGCTGAGTTAGTGAGGCTTTCCTATATTTAAATAGGATAGATATTTTTCTTCCATTCCTAATATATTTTATATGACCCCCCCCCTCCAACCCCTGTTGCTACATCTATCACCTTTCTCTTCAGGATTCTTCTGCTTCGAGTCGGTACACATAAACGCCTTTCCCTCCAGCTCACTCCTCAGCTGCACTTGCATAGTCTCTAGGCAAGCACATTGCCTTTAGTGCCTGGCACATAAACATACCCTTTCACTTGTTAACTTGATAGCAGGTTATTCAATATGGCATTTTCTGAGGAGTCTTTTCTTTGGTTTTTCTTTAAGCACCAATGGGTATGTCTCTTTCCTGATGTTGCAGTGGGTAACAGTGCACAGAGAGCAAAGCTCAGCCAAACTTAGCATCTGGCTTTTTTGTCAGGTGGGGGACACCAGATTTAACCTAATCTCTGTGAAGTTCATGTCAACAGAACACAACGAGGCAGCTCATCAGTGCTGGCACCTGCTGTGTGAATGGCAGTGTCAGGCACAGTCATGCAAAGCTAGAACATGTGAAAGCAAAGCCTAAAGGGTAGTTTTTGTAGGCCAGACTGAAGGGACAGAGTAGTGAGAAAAGAATATTTTGGGGGGGATTAGGATGGGGGTAGGGACTACATGGTGGACAGCAGATGAAAGGAGTAATATGATTCTGATGTCAGAACATTCTATCAAGCAGAGATACTGTCAATTTTAGAATTCTTTTCAGAGCAGACCTGCACTAAAGGGTATAATTCTCAAGATTTCCATTTACAAGCAGGGTCTTCCTGTTTCTGAATAGTTTCAGAGCATGTTCTAGCATCAGAACCTATTAAACTGCTCTGGAAGAATCAGGTCACTTTCTCCAGGGGGTAGGGATCATTCAGCACTAAGAAGAGAGAAGAAAAGGTACACACCAGAGTGACTTAACAAACCCATAGAATTCCAGGAGATTGTCCTTGACTTAAATGAAAAAAATATCACCTGTGAAGACTGTTTACTGGAGTAGGGGGCTGTCATAGTATCAGGGCTACTTGGTGCAGGAGTTTAGGAACTAATTGGTCATGAAAGACACTGGCCAAGAGGGAAAGTAGAAGAATAGAAGAACTGTCCCTCTAACCACCTGGATTTAAAGTTCAAATGATGAATGAGGGAAAAAAATAGTTCTCCACTGCAACCCGAAGTACTGGGGATAGGCAGGGTGAGCTCACTGACAGAGGGTATAGGACAATGTAGATAATTGAATTCAGTATCCTCCCTCCAAATTATCCTATATTCTTAGGCACATAAAATCTTTTGAATTTAACATTTTAAAAGACACATCAAACTAGGAATAATAAGAGAATGGCCCACTTTGGCCTCATTTTCACCTGTGGTTAACATTAACAGTGAATTTAATTTAGTGTCTGAGTCATCCATCTTCCAGAAACAATAGGCAATTTTACATCTACCATACACTTAGAGGCAGGATAGAAGTTTATCAAAAAGAACAAAAGCATTTAATACAAATATCTTACTTATAGAGGGCTGACTTCAAAGCATAAAGCTTAGAAAACGAATTAGCAGCATCTGTTGCCTTTTTCACTGGGCCAAAGTGAGCCAGTGATGATCAGGGTGGTAGCTGTGATCCAACTGAAGAGAAGTAGAATAATTTTGTAAAGAATTTTTACCAGCTCTCAGATTGTGATAAAAATGTAAGGCTATCTAAATATTCATTCTTAAATATAAATTTCTAGAGAATTCTTCCATTCTCATCAAATGAAAGAGAATTTCAAAATATTTATATTGCTTATGAGGTGCCTGGGTGGCTCAGTAAGTTAAGTGTCCAACTTTTGATTTCAGCTTAGATCATGAGCTCACAGTTTGTGAGATCAAGTCCTGTGTTGGGCTCTGTGCTGACAGTGTGGAGCCTGCTTTGAATTCTCTCTCTCCTTCTCTCTCTGCCCCTCCTCCCTCTTTCTCAGAAATAAATAAATAAACTTAACAAAAAGTTTAAAATATTTGTATTGCTTAAAATACTTATGTGTGAACATGTACTTGTATTGCTTTTGCCATATCACCAAGCCCAAAGCAGTAGGCTATAATTGTTGGGTTTTCTTTCACTCTTTCATTGAGGATCAATCTACCTCATTGTAAAATTGAATGATAAGGAGTTTGGAGTCCCAAGTGGAAGATAAATTCTAGATGATGTATCATTACGATGAAAGGAAGACTTATCATCATTAAAGTATCTCTTCTTTAAATATTAACATTAAAAGTCAATAGTGAATGGAGACATTTCACTGAAATGTCCTTTAGTAATGTCTCTTGGTTCTCATTTTATTCCATTGGTATTGGATGAATGGCTTATAGTATGGATGAAGAATCTCTACCTCATACGTAGATATGGCCTTCTTCCAAGACCAAGAGATGATATAAATTATGCCTACAGTTGCAAAAATGCATAATGTTAAAAATCTTTAGCAATACCAATCTAAAAAACCACATAGGAAATGGATGTAATTTCATGACAAGACCTCTTTAAAATGACAGGTGACACTACTCCCTTTCTAAAGCAGAAACTCAGGATTTTCTCCATTGAAAACAAAGGAAAAAGCAGATTTACAGGATCTCCATGTTTTCAAACTTTAATTAGGAATTTAAAACCTAAGAAGTAGGGGCACATGGGTGGCTCAGTTGCCTGAGTGTCGGACATGATCTCACAGTTTGTGGGTTTGAGCCCCTCATTGGGCTCACTGCTATGAGCTTAGAGCCCACTTTGGTTTCTCTGTCCCCCCCACTGCCTGCTTCTCCCTCTTTCCCTCTCTCTCTCTCTCTCTCAAAAATGAATAAACATTAAAAAAATAAAACCTAAGAAGTGAAATCTGGCATTATTTATTCTTGTTTTCTATCCATAAAATTACAAATTAAATCCTCAGGATTAGGAGATTCTATTTTTCCCCCAAAACCTAAATTGCACTTCCACAAACATAAACACAATGAATTATGTATACTACAAATCATGAGGCTCATTTGCATAAACTTAAGTGGTTTCTTTTTTTCAGGGGTTTTCTGTAATCCCCTAAGATTAAAGTTTTCAAGAAGTCTTGGGGATGGTAATTTTTCCTTGTGGAAAAAATTCATACTTCTAGATGACACTTTGGGGACATGGTAGCCAATGGTTAACAGGCAGATACACATGGATTTAAACTCTGCCTTAACCACTTACTAGCTGTGTGACCTTAAGCAAATCAATTTTTCTAAGCTCTAGTATTCTAATTTGTAAGATGGGACTAAGAATACCTACCTTTGTAGGCATTGTAGATTATACATTACTATAAGGATCAAATTAAAAGGATCAAATAAATGTTTAGTGCAATTCCTGGCACAGGCAAGTGCTCCCGGTATGTGAGCCTAATCTGTCTTGTTTACCACCATCAGTACCTAGGTACAGTGCCAGCATAAAGCAGACACTCAATAAATATTTGCAGAATGAATGAATAAAACAGTGTTATTACACTTAAAGATACACAAATCTCCTACATTGCATGATAGCTCCCCCACTTTACTTTTGTTAATGTTTAAAAAATCTTTTAAGATGACTTGAGGTGCTCAGTTCTTTTGTAGGGAGGTCAGAGTGACTTCAGAGAGGTGAATTTTGGCTCACACAATAAATATATACTACTGAGACATAATATATTTTTTCTCTTCCTTGTTGGATAGCAGTGGAACTCAGTATAGATGGACAAAGGAATTCTCTAAAGGAACAAAAACTTAGGCTTAAATGAGCCATTCCTTTAATGAGCTTGCTGTTGCCCTAGAGAACAGGTTCTTTTTGTGTAGTCTATGCTGGTTAGCCCATGCACAGTAGAATTAACATTTAAAATTAGGAGTTGAAGAGCTATCAAAAAACTATTTACAAGAGAGTAGTATAATATTTCTCTCATAAAACAAAGAAGGCAAAAACATTAAGATTTTTTTCACTCCTGGGACGTTAGAATTTTTCTAAAGAAAAGGTCAGGGGTGCCTGGGTGGCTGAGTCAGCTAAGCATCTGACATTGGCTCAGGTTATGATCTCACTGTTCATGAGTTCGAGCCCGGCATCAGGCTCTGTGCTGACAGTTCAGAGCCTGGAGCCTGCTTTGGATTCTGTGTCTCCCTCTCTCTGCCCCTCCCCTGCTCATGCTCTCTCTTTCTGTCTCTCAAAAATACACAAATGTTTAAAAAAATTAAATTTTTCTTTAGGTCAGCGGTCTTTGAGTAGGAAAAAGGATTTCTTTCCATGTTGAGCTATAGAATATAAGCCATAAGACTCAAGGTAAACAGACCAAGGACCAAATACAGGTAGATTCTTACTTTAATAAACTACTATTAGGAATCTTAGTTCAGCAGAATAAGATTGTTTCTTTGGTTGGGTTGATAGCTCTTATTAGCAAAGTTTTGCATATGTGGATGTAAAGATTGCTATAGAATGAAAAGTCCTGTTTAATAGAGCCTTTCATTAGTCCTATTCATTGTGACGTCTGTTTAACAATGTGTTTTTCTTTTGGTGAAATATTTATGCAGTGTCTGTATTTAATTATCTTACCAAGTTAATAGTTGAATATTCTTAGTAAAATATGAGTTTTTTTTTCAAAATGTTGAACTGTCAACTTCAATATGTTTTGTATCCATACACATTATAAGCACCATGTATATAGCTCTCCTATGAGGTATATACTAATTGGACATTTAGTAAAGGATGTTTTCTGGTTGTTAGGGCTATAAAATGATAGGTAGGATAACTAAGAAGTTTGAGCACAACACTGAATTTCTTCTTCAAACTACATACAAGTTATAACGGTTCACAGTGGGCAAGTAGTTTGGTCATTTTGTAAGATTTAAAGTTTCAGAGCAGTACCCTACCATTTTTCAAAACCTCTCTTGAACCAACAGCAAGGAAGTACATGTCATTGTTGTTCTATTCCATAGTCTTCAACTATAAATGCTCCCAAAGTCATCAACACAGTGTTTTAGGTAATAGCTTAAAATTAAGACTGTCTCACATTGCATTCAGATACAATTAGAGAGCAAGAACAGGTTAACATAGATGGAGCACTGTTTCCTCTTTCAGATGACATAGCTTGGAAACCAGCAATCTCTCCTTTTGGCAAAACAGCCTTCCTCTCCCATCAAACTTTGTGTGTATGTGTGCATGTGGCTGACTTGGGTGGGGTGGGCTTTCATATAAATCAAGAATATAAGTCTATCATTTCTCTACTTGCTCAATAGCTTCTATTTGGAGGAAGAGGTGTAGTTACAGGAACAATGTTGATATTCCTTTATGCTAGTTAAAACAGGGTTCTATTTATAATACCAACTCCAGTGGCTCCCATGAAAATTATGGGAAGGTTCTGAGAATCAGTGATCCTTGTCCTTCCAAATTAGTATTGAATGACCTACATATCTCTGACTGAAATTATTTTTACATAAGATAGAACTCAAAGTCTTTGGTGTTGAAAATGTCCATGTAAAGGTTTCAAGAAAGAAACCCTAAGCTCCTCCTTTTTTTAAAATTTATTTTTGAGAGAGAGAGACACAGAGACAGAGCATGAGCAGGGGAGGGGCAGAGAGAGAGGGAGGGAGACACAGAATTTGAAGCATGCTGCAGGCTCTGAGCTGTCAGCACAGAGCTTGATGCGGGATACAAACCCACGAGATGTGAGATCATGACTTGAGCTGAAGTCAGACACTTAACCGACTGACCCACCCAGGCGCCCCCCTCCTTTTTTTTTTTTTTAAATTAGCAGGGTATGCTCAACCTTAAGATGAAACCATTAAGTTCCTGTCTGAATAGCTGGCAAAGTCAGAAAGGCTATAGCAGAGGAAAAAGCCATATAGGAAGAAAGGAGAGGAGAGGACAGGAGAGGACAGGAGAGGACAGGGAAGGGAAGGGAAGGAAAGGAAAAAGGCTCATGAATCCCACAGGGAGAGGCAGTTCAGGAGCAAACTAGAAATTGAGTGGCAAATGAAAATTAGAGTATCTTTCAAGTGAACCAGCAATAAGAGATCCTTTATTTATCACAGGTAAGGAGTGAGTCAGAAAATCAGTGGGCTCATGGAACATAAAGGATTAAAAGGAGATAGCAGATATCTGAGTGACTTTTTTTTTTAACGTTTATTTATTTTTGAGACAGAGAGAGACAGAGCATGAACGGGGGAGGGGCAGAGAGAGAGGGAGACACAGAACCGGAAGCAGGCTCCAGGCTCCCAGCCATCAGCCCAGAGCCCGACGCAGGGCTCAAACTCACAGACCGCGAGATGGTGACCTGAGCTGAAGTTGGACGCTTAACCGACTGAGCCACCCAGGCGGCCCCTGAGTGACTTTTTTTACATGAGTAAACCACTCTATAGCTTGTGAGGTAAGCAGATGGGTCAGAGGTCATAATGGAAAATAGGCAAAAGACTGTTTCCAAGCAACAAACTACAAGTAGTCAAAAACATAATGACTGGAACTAAGTGATACAGTTATCAGGGCTGACCCTCTGCAAAACTATTTAGTTGGCAAAGACTGTTTTATTTCTTGTGCCTCTTTCCCTCTACTGCTCCACTAACCAAATTTCTGCTCCTCTGAATGCTCAGGGTGCTCGTGCTCATGCTCTAACCCTTTCATAATCTGCTATCAGGAAAAGCTCTGTGAAAGCATATGCAGAAAGTTAGGAGGAGAGGTCATGGCAAAATTCCATTTTAAGGCCTATTTCCAATTGTAGAATAAAAGTGTGTTTCCTGTTAAAGGAATTTTAGTCAATAGATGGGAAATGGGAGAGATGTTTGGGTCAGGAAGCCTTCTTGGCACCTTGGAATCAGAGGTGCCCTCACATAATGCCCTGACCAGACTTGACTTCTGAAAGAAATCAAAGGGGAAAATTACTGTACCTCTAATGAAAACTGAACCTGTTATTCTGGATGAACACTGTGTAGATTGGTGGTGTGGCTCCATGAGGCTAAAGGGGACCTGGGAACTAAAAATTGATGAGTGTCTGGTACTTTAGTAAGCAAGTTGGGGGAATCTTTAATCAATGCTGGCATCCTGTACACTAGAGTGGGGTTTCTGTAAAGGGAAATCATATGTGATCTTCCATGTTCCATGGATCTTTTCTTTGGGGCTAAATTCACATTTTATTTTTTGTTTTTTTAATTAAAAAATTTTAATGTTTATTTTTGAGAGAGAGAGAGAAAACAAATGAGTGGGGGAGGGGCAGAGAGAGAGGGAGACACAGAATCTGAAGCAGGCTCTGGGCTCTGAGCTGTCAGCACAGAGCCTGATGCAGGTCTCAAACTCATGAACCACGAAATCATGACCCTAGCTGAAGTTGGACAGTTAACCAACTGAGCCTCTCAGGCTCCCCTAAGTTCACTTTTTAAATGCTTCTAATTAAGTTTGATACCAAGGCTATTTTTAAACATGGATTACTATGGAGTTAAACATTTTTTTGTCATGTAGTAGGAACTGGTTTAGAGAGACAGAGAAAAAATATAAAGGAGAGACAGACATTTTTTTCACTGAAGAAGGGTGAGCAGTAGACTTACTTGGGAGTGGGTACTGGGATAATACTCAGCTTTTCTAGGCAGTTAAATGCCAAGTTGATGGGGGAGAAAGGTGTATCTCAGGAGGTTTTATGGGCTTCAATGGGGGCATGTGTAAGGTAATCTGTTTAGGGAAGGCCAGATATTACAAAGTATCCTTGCAGGATGATGGGTGCTGACTTTTCAATTAAGGCCCAGGAAAGAGCTAGAGGAAACCCTGTGGACAGAGCACTGAAGAGAAAAACCTAGTTTCCTGCTGTTGGAAAAAAGGGACAACAAAATGTTGAGCACCCTCAAGAAGGGGATTAAAAGAAAAACAAAATAATTTTCCTTTTACACAGAACCACAGGATATCTTCACTGGTAAAGTTACATAAGCAGCTCTGATCTGTGCATCTCAAGGACAGAACAGGGCCTGAGGGGAACAAAGAAAGGCAATTAAAACCATCAACATCAGGCTCCAAAAATAAAGGCCTTTTCAGTCTGACAATACAGAGGTAGCCAGGGGACATGATCAAAATCATGAAGAGGCTAGAGCTGCTGCATGATGACTTGGCTTGCCAAATCTCTTGAGCTAAGAGGCACCTTTGAAGCATTAATTAATTAATTAATTAACTTTTTCTTTTAATTTTCTTTTTTTAATTTACATCCAAATTAGTTAGCATATAGTGCAACAATGATTTCAGGAGTAGATTCCTTAATGCCCCTTGCCCATTTAGCTCATCCCCCCTCCCACAACCCTTCCAGTAACCCTCTGTTTGTTCTCCATATTTAAGAGTCTCTTCTGTTTTGTCCCCCCTCCCTGTTTTTATATTATTTTTGCTTCCCTTCCCTTATGTTCATCTATCCTATGTCTTAAAGTCCTCATATGAGTGAAGTCATATGATGTTTGTCTTTTTCTGACTAATTTTGCTTAGCATAATACCCTCTAGTTCCATCCATGTAGTTGCAAATGGCAAGATTTCATTCTTTTTGATTGCTGAGTAATGCTCCATTGTATATATATACCACATCTTCTTTATCCATTCATCCATTGATGGACATTGGATTCTTTCCATACTTTGGCTATTGTTGATAGTGCTGCTATAAACATTGGGGTGCATGTGTCCCTTTGAAATAGCATACCTGTATCCCTTGGATAAATACCTAGTAGTGTAATTGCTGGGTCATAGGGTAGTTCTATTTTTATAAAGTTTTTATTTTTTAATACTTCTACTTTGTTTATACAACTCCCAGTGATGATGGCCAGTGCAGACTCCTTTGGGAAGTCCCTGTGTCCACCAGAAGTTGGGAGAAATTTGAACTGAGTGGGGCTAGGAATCAAAAGCACCTTGATCCCCATTACTTACCTTAAGTAATGTTGACTTGCTGACTTTTAGTCAGACTCACTTTCTTTACTGCCAATGTCAGCAGTGAATTTGTACCTGACCAATCTCAACTTAAATGAATATGGGTTTACCTCCTGCTCCATTCTGTAGGGCTTTGCAGCCCTAATGGTCTACACCTCTGCACCAAACTGTCCTCCTACAAGTGGCTATAATTTAATCCTTAAACATAGTTTCAAAAGAACAGATTTCTGACCCCAATTTTAACACAAAGGATAGAACTCAAGAACTCATAATAAAGAATTTTCTAATATTCACACCAGTGGATTGAAGCAGATCTCCATAATGGGAAACTGAAATGAACCTTCTCAGGCTAATGAAATCACCTATGTACAGGTTTTAGCTAAGAAAGTAGCAGGCAAGGGATAACCCAGGACAGCTTAAAAGCTCTGCTCTTGGGAAGACCTTAATCATATGGGGCAGCAGGTAAGATCAAACCAAGAGTATGGCTCTGTTCCAAAAACTCAGGTCTCCTACACAAGGGATCAAATAAGTATAATGCAGTATAGAAAAGTGACATAGGTGTACAGTGGCTCTTTTTTTTTTTCTCTCAAATTGTTCCTTGAAAATAAGAATTCTGTAAGATTGGGAGCCATTTCATCCTACAGAAATGCAATCCACTTGTTACTGGGCCAGTGTTACTGCCATACCTTTCACAGATGTGGTAATACTTCTCATCCTGTATGCCATCCTGAATGGGCACATTTACACTGTAGTACCGTCCCTTTCCTAAGCCAACATCAGACACGTCACCTGTTCCTGTGAAAGAGAGGAGCGCCATGAACAGTTTTTAAGAATATGAGCATTAGACAACTTGAAGGATTCTGATAGGAATGCAAAAGAATAAAAGGCCAAGTAGAAGAACAGTCTTAGATTAATTATGGTTTCTAAGAGTGTGAAATTAAGAAAAACAATATAGAGAAGTAACTGCTGTAAACAATGTTGGGGAAAGAGGAAAACCTTAAGACAATGGGAAAAAACTTAGTTTCCGTTTTGCTAGATCAAGTTAGAAAAAAAGATTAACTCCTTTGCTTGACTTTTCATATGCCTTTGATTGATATAATATTAATATATCATTGCACTTATTAGGATGTTAGGAGTTACACAGTTACACTGTCCTATGTGATAAGACAGTAAGTGTAAGTGAGCTGTCTGTTGACAGTCCATAAAAGTCATCTGGAAAAAGAAGCAGTATTATATTCCTCCTATCATTGTTGCCTGAAATGACCTGTGTTAAAATTTTGGATAAAGTAGCACCAATGAAGTATTAATAGCATGTAACTATCCAAATATTAAATATAAGAGATGTATAGAAGAACTGCAGTATTTATTCCTCAGATGTAATACTGAGCACACAGATTACTTGCCTGGGAAAAATCCTGGGGAGAATTTGTGTAGGGACACTGTCATGACTTTAGAGGTGAAACTGAAGGCATCTTCCACACCTAGCAAAGGAAAAAAAAACAGCAGAAGAATCACTTCATATATGCAACTCCCGTTTTCAACAACTGAACTGCTAGGAAGTAGCTGTGGGAAGTAAGAGAAAGGATAGCAATAATAAAGCTAACAAGCTGAGGAATAAAAGGAACAAAACCCTCCAGTCTTTGATCTCTTGTTGGTACAGGATGAGGTAGAACTTTGGTCCCCAGTGAAGTTTTGGGGTTCTTTTTTACATTCATGGAAAGTTATAACTGGACTTCTCCTTTCCAAGCAACAGGATGTCCAGGCTCTCTTAGACAACCTCTTCTAAAAGGTGGGGAAGGCTCAAGCTCAGAATCGAAGCATTATGAACAGAGCTGAATAGAGGACTGGCACCATCTTGGAAGTTTTATGTTTTGTTTTAGTGGTTCCAGTTAAATTCTTGGGATTTTTTTCCAAAGAAGTAAAATGTGGCAACCCTTTGAAAAATATGACCAATACAAACATTAGGCATTATGTAGTGAAAACCTAATTATAAAGTGCTTCTCTATGATACAGATTTGGTTATAAATGCAGTTCACCCAAAGTCTAAGCAGCTTATAGTACACCTTTCTTGCTAAAACATGGAAGGCTAAGAGAGTCCTGCCCTTTTCCCTTAGTAGTGTCTTTATAACAAAGTTTTAAAGCTTGAAGAAAGATGGTGGTGGGAGGAACTTTTCTAGAAAGTAGTCTCCTTTCCATTTTAGCAGAGGCAGAAAATTAGTATAGAGGCCTGGGAGATAGAAGATACAACTCTTACAAGCCACTGCTTATTCAGATAAATGTACTGCCCAACTCCACACCTTTCCTCCCAGAATCACATAGTGTCATACTATATTCAGATAGTCCGTCTGTAAAATGGAAGGACCATTAGCAAATTCATGTACTATCCTCTTTTATACGTCAAATAAAGAAACTGTTGCTGCATTTGCTTAACGCTTTCAGTCTTCATTAGAGGCCAAAAGAGACCTCAGAAAAATATTAACTATATTTGTATATCACAGGCATGTTTGAATTTCCCAAGCCTTATGTTTTGCCCTAGGGAGGCAGTTAAAATCAGTTAAAGGCAGAAACCCATGGGGGAGGGGAAGGAAAAAAAAAGAGGTTAGAGTGGAAGAGAACCAAAGCATAAGAGACTCTTAAAAACTGAGAACAAACTGAGGGTTGAAGGGGGGTGGGAGGGAGGGGAGGGTGGGTGATGGGTATTGAGGAGGGCACCTTTTGGGATGAGCGCTGGGTGTTGTATGGAAACCAATTTGACAATAAACTTCATATATTGAAAAAAAATTAAAAAAAAATCAGTTAAAGCTCCAGCCACAAGGCATTAAGTAAACAAAAGAAAACAAAACAAAATATATTACAATAGCATTTTAACTTAGCGACTGAGGTATTAAACAAGGACAATTCATAAAAATCCTGATTATTTATTGATCCAGAAAGGTGGTAACCAATTTACACTTCTATCAGTGATATATGAGGGTTCCCATTTTCTCACACCCTGACTAGCACTGGGTGTTATTATTCTTTTTAACCTTAGGCAGAAAAAATGATCTTGTTTAATTTGCCTTTCTCTGAGTGTTGAGCACTTTTTATGTTTAGTAGCTATTTGTATCTCCTCTGATGGGAAATGCCATTAGGTATTGTTAGCAAATCATACTTTAAAAAAAGGACAGAGACAGATAGGTGGAGGGTATGGGGCTTGGTGTGAAAGAGAACAGTGGTTAGGAAAACAAAAGAAGGTGAAGGAAGGTGAGGACAGGCTAAGAGTGCTTGTGAAGCCACCACAGGATGCTAGTTATGGAATCATGGGAGATTTAAAATGAACCAAATGTGTAAGAGTTTGGAGGCGGGGCAGGGGTCACTGGAAGGGAGGTGCTGAAGAGGGGAAATAAACTGAAATGAAACACACCATAAAAGTTGGCTAAAGCAGGAAACTCTAAATGGTGTAGAAATAACATTGCAAATGGAAAGAACGGTTTCAGGTGACAGTCATTTCATTCTTACATGGTTCAATAGAGTTGATTCTATTCTTGAGCTCTGATACTAATAGTCTGAATTTCATAATCATTCATTCATTCAACAAATATTTTTTTTTTAATTTTTTTTTTTCAACGTTTTTAATTTATTTTTGGGACAGAGAGAGACAGAGCATGAACAGGGGAGGGGCAGAGAGAGAGGGAGACACAGAATCGGAAACAGGCTCCAGGCTCCGAGCCATCAGCCCAGAGCCTGACGCGGGGCTCGAACTCACGGACCGCGAGATCGTGACCTGGCTGAAGTCGGACGCTTAACCGACTGCGCCACCCAGGCGCCCCTCATTCAACAAATATTTTACTGAACCACTGCTATATGCATAGTTCTGTTTGTTCAAGCCATTGTGCAGGACAGAAAGAAGTAAACAACTTGATCTCTGCTCTGAGGGAACTGAAAGTTTCTATGGGAGGAGAAGACACAGACACATTAAAGATTTAACTAACAATACAAGACAATATATAATTAAATATCAAATCAGCGATATAAACAATATAGGACTTGAGGAGGGAAGAGAACACTGGGGTTGGAGTAGTCAGGGCAAATCTGCTAGTGTTAGAATTTGAGCTCCTGGGTAGAACTTGGAAGAAAAAGCAAAACTAAATTAGGAAAAAGTAATGCAAAGTCAGAGAGGTGGGAATACTGAGACATGTCTGGGGATCACTGAGTACAGTAGCCTAGACAGCAAGTAGTGAGAGAGGAGACTGGAGAGAGGAGGTAAGGTCTCTTTCAGGCAGACCTCAAAAGACAGGGTAAAGAGTATGGACTTTAACTTGAAGAGCACTGTTTTTTTTTTAAAGTGTGGCCTGTGGAACAGCCAGAGTGTCGCTAAAATGTAGATTTGGCATTGCATACCAGACCTACTGGATTTGAATATCTGGTGGATGGGGCCTAGAATTCTGCATTTTAAAACAGGCTTCCCAGAGGTCATCTTGCTACATATGCAGGTTTGAGAACCAATGCTATGGGCCAAGAGTTAGCAAACCAAGAGGCAAATATTTTAGGCTTTGCAAAGCCTACATGGTCTCTACTGCACTTTGTTTTCTTTACAACCTTGTAAGAATGTAAAAAAAAAAAAGTCTTCACTTGCTGGCCATACAAAAACAAGCCATGGGCCAAATGTTACTCTTGTTATAGGCAATAAGGAGTCTCTGAAGGTTTTTGAACAAGGCTGTGTTTTGCATTGGCTAAGTATTCAGATATTCGGTGGACATGGTTCTCAAAGTAGTATGTTGGCTGCTTTAACTATTTGCCTTTCTCTGTTACCTTCAATTTTCTGTCACCATTCCTTGGTAGCATCCATCTAGGTGAACTCTTTGGGGAGGTTTTCCTCACAAGTTCTTCCTTCTTTTTCTGTTTTGGCAGGAGAGCTGATTCTAGCCTCTGTCATATGCTATCATTTTCCTCACTTATACCTTGATTATGTTAGTTTGTCTCCAAAAATCCCTGGAAACAGGGAAGCAGCAGTCACTGATGTGGGGGAGAGTAGGGAATATCCTTAATTAATTTTACCAGCTAAGTGATCCTAGATCAATGGAAGCATGTGTCACACACAGGATGTATTAAAGAAGCAGAGTGTGGATAACTGTCACTGAAGCTCTACATTGTAGATGGAAAGTACATAGGAGGTTTTGGGTAACATCCTTTTGGTGAAGTCTTCTGAAAGGGCATTAATGGGGTAAGGTGAATCAAGATTCTGCTGCTGTTAAAAGTTAGAGGAGATGCCCTGAGTTTGTGTAGCACTAAATATTTTAGTAATACAAAGAAAGTGGTGCAGATTCTGATTACTACATGAGTTGGTATCCCTATCAGTGAAAAATTCTGAATGTTATTCCACCATACACTGATTCAATCTTAAGGGAAGCATCAAGATTGTCTAACTGAAGATTTCACTTAGAACCTATGGAAGTGGCCTGAGGGAGGTTACTGAGCACTGAGTATACACTAGACAGGATTTCCACTTCTTAATGTTCTATACTGGAGAACTTTGCTAGTGGAGGAGAGGTGAGGGGGAATTATAAAAACCTGGTATTTTAAAGCATCTTGCTTAGCAAAGAAGAATTACATCAGTTAGAAGAATCTATTCTACCTACTTCAGGATTCTCAATTAGAAAAATTTCAAAAGTAACAGGCATTTATCCTTTTACCAGTCACCTAGAAGCAGCTTCACTGATAAAAACCTTCTGTCCTAGCAGCAAAGCACCTTTGAATGTGAAGGGCTTACCATCTCCATGGTGCAGATCCAAATCCACATAGAGAATACGGTCAAATTTCCGTCGCAATCGTAATATTCCCAGGACAGCATCATTGAGATAACAAAAACCAGATGCTTCATCTCTGTAAGAAAACAAGTTGCTACAGCCAACAGCCAAAAGCAATCCAAGGGAGTCTTTACAGCCAAGGATATAACCCTTGAGATCTATTCCCTTACAATTCCCCTTTATTTTAAGAAAAACAAAAATCTACCTACAAAGAATATATAGTAAATTGGCCTAGAGTGATCAGGGGATGAAGTGTTTTGGTAAGCTAAATATTCAAGTGGATTGGTAACATTTTTCATTTAGGATCCCAGATTTTCAAAGAATTATAATATTATAACTATATTGGTCAAAACAGAACTTTTCTCTAATGATTCAGGAATGATTTAAAAATCTTGTAGTACCCTGGGCTCATCATGATCAACACTGAATGTCCCTTATGGGACTTGAAGAAAGCTAGAATCTAGAAGGGGCCTTAAAGACCATCTTGCTCAGCCAGATGTAGAAGATGACGGAGACTGGAGTCTCTGTACTGATCCTATGACAAAAACTAGAATTGCTTTCTTTCTTTATTCCTTCCTTCCTTCCTTCCTTCCTTCCTTCCTTCCTTCCTTCCTTCCTTCCTTCCTTCCTTCCTCTCTCTTCCTTCCTTCCTCCCTCCCTTCCTTCCTCCCTTCCTCCCTCCCTCCCTTCCTTTCCTCCCTTTCTCTCTCTCTCTTCCTTCCTTCCTTCCTTCCTTCCTTCCTTCCTTCCTTCCTTCCTTCCTGTAAGTTTTTGCACTTGTTGCTTTAAAAGCTGAATATAGAATGTACAAACATTCTACATGTGGTTGCCTTTCTGAGGCAGCCTCCTCTAAAGTTATTTTGTTTCCTTCACTAAAATTGTCTTCATTGACTTCACTGGTGTCTTTTCACATTTTTATTGGGGATACTGTGTCACTTTAACCTCTTGTCAACATTAACCTACTCTTTTATTAAGAGTAACCTACTCTTATTAGCCTACTTCTTTTTATTATGTTGCCATTAAGTCTTGTTGAGTAGATGTAAAAAAAAGCATTCTTTTATCATCAAAAGTGTATTATAACTTATTTTTAAGGCCTCATCCTAAATGCTCCAATGTCCTTAGCTTCCACAGACACTTTAAATATCCAGCCTTTTTTCCCCCAAGTTCTCCCTGATATTTTAATTGAAATGGAATTCTAAGCATGAGCATCATTTAAAAGAACATTTTTGGTACTATGAGATTATAAGATCTTTCTAGTACCTACACATTGCATAAAATTCTTCATGAAACCTCGTCCATAATAACGTTTCATATTCTGAACAATACCCTGGTTTATAGGCTGAGTCAATGAGACAGGTACATTGGCGAGCAGGAAGTTGGTAAAAAATATCACTAAGCATTGAATTTTCTCATGCAGGTGAATTCAGTGATCACCCAGAAAAAAGAAAGAAAGAAAGAAAGAAAGAAAAGAAAAAAGAAAAGCAAAGCAAAGCAAAGCAAAGCAAAGCAAAGCAAAGCAAAGCTTGGCCTTAGATACGCAACCAGGAAGAAACCAGTAAGAGAAAAAGATTTGCCCACCCATGAATTCTTTGTAAATAAGAGGTAAATATGTGACTTTGAAAGTTTTTGGATGCTATTTTCCAATTACGAAAAGCTTACATTTTATAAGTCTACTGTTTAGCATATCAAAAAAGAGAAACATCAATAACTTTTGGATAGGTGAGATGCAACATTAAGTGTTAGGCAGAAAGAGTAGCATACAGCATAGGGAATATAGATAATATCATAATAACTTCATAAGGTGACAGATTGTAACTAGACTTATTCTGGGGATCATTTCATAATGTATAAAAATGTCAAATCACTATCATGTACACTTGAAACCAACAGGACATCGTATGTCAATTATACTTCAATAAAAAGTGAATAAGAGGAGGGAGATGGGGAGGAGGAGAAATACAAATCAATATAGGACATATTTTTTCCCCTCAGAGCCTATAATTAAGTTAGGGAGACAAGTCATAAGTACAGAAAAACAAAATCAAAAAACAAAGAAAGCAATCAGAAATAACATGGCATATAAAGAAGAATACTTGCCTCTAAAAGACTCCTGGCCCCCCTTCCTTTCCTTTGAGATGTTCTTTGTTAATGAACATCCTCCCTATCATGATAGTTTGAATAATAATGATGATGATGATGTTGTCTGTAATTCAGAAAGGCCTTTGCATGTAATATTTTCCTAATATTTTCTTAAAGGAGCTCTATTCTCATTAGATTATAGAAATAACTGCTTACATAAGTAGAATCTTCCTAAAATTTGCAGAAAATAAGGACATTAAACTTCAAGACTTTTAATGTGCTAAAAGTATTCCTATAGAAACAAACTCAGTTTGTTGAATTTAAGAATTCAAGTTGGCATAATTTAGGTAAGTCTTTGGCAGATAAGACTGATTTAATAAATTTGGTTTACTAAAATCAGCTATGACTTTTCTAATTTATACATGTTAAGTATAATATACATGTAGATTTTTATTCTACTTAAATATATTCTTCCTAAATTTATACAGGTTCATTAATTAATTGAGCTAACATTAACTCTACTAAATGTTTGAGACTATGACAAACAAATTTGTTTAGATTAATTGAGTCATTATTGTGATGAACTTTATTTTAACAGTAGTTATGTTTTGTAGTATGTCAGCTTGAAGATAATTTATAAGATCTTTAGGTAACTGAAAACTTTGGGTGGTATTAAACTGAGTTAATTAATGGATATTCATTAGATCCCTAGACCATTTCTAACTAAGAGAATGCATTAATTGCTAGGCATAATTTCGGGTTTATATGCTTTTGCTTCTTATTTTTATATCCTATAGAGAAACTGCATGTATTTGGTTCTGTTAATGAACCTGTTCTTTTTGGCCACTTACAGAAGTTGTACTATAAAGGATGTGTATGCATATAGAAATTGGTAGAAGATTCATAGAAAGGGAATTTTATTTGTTGAGATCAAAGTTGGCTAAGGTTTGATGGGCTTATTAGATTTCCAAAAATAACTACAATATTAAATATTATACTGATGCAAAACTAGAATTTGCTTTTCATTTTAACATGCTACTTTTTTTTTTTTTTTTTTAAATTTTTTTTTTCAACTTTTTTTTTTTTATTTATTTTTGGGACAGAGAGAGACAGAGCATGAACGGGGGAGGGTCAAAGAGAGAGGGAGACACAGAATCGGAAACAGGCTCCAGGCTCCGAGCCATCAGCCCAGAGCCTGACGCGGGGCTCGAACTCACGGACCGCGAGATCATGACCTGGCTGAAGTCGGACGCTTAACCGACTGTGCCACCCAGGCGCCCCGACATGCTACTTTTTTTGATTATTTGTCTTCTCTCAAATAACAGGTTGTAAAGGTTTTGCTTCACTAAGTAATATTCCTCAAAAAAAGATTTTGTGCCTTACTAGAATAACCTTATATGGTTTATGTTGACTTTATGATGTCCTTGGTTATTTAAGGAAACAAAGACTTCTTTCTTAGGAAAAAGATGAGGTTCCTTATGGTCATATTACATCCTATGTTTATGTTAAAAATCTTTTATCATCATTGTGGGTAAATAGGGAACCAAGTAGTATTTTTCAGTAATCCATCAACTTATCTTAATCAAATCTTGGAAGGCCCTGGAAAAATCACAAAGGGTTTGTTCTTTCACCTTATAAAAAGAGATGTTCTAGAAATAATTAGGTTTATTTGATACATTACTATTGATGAGATGCATGGGAAGAGTTGCCACATCAGAAGAGATGTTCAGCCTTCCCTAAGTGAAACTGGTATAGGCAAAATATTATTAATATAAGTATTTCAGAAATTGTATGTTTTATGGGAAATTCCTGAAGATCCTTCTGTGTCGTCACTGGCCGTGATATGTTTTTATTTATCAGAGTCCTTGTGCTGCTTTGCCAGATATTAGTTGACTACAGTATAGAGTTTTCAATAATTTAAACATTTTTTAAACATTAACTTCATCTCAACTTTGCTTCTTTATTTTGAATCTAGCATCTACTAGGCCATTAGTTTCAATTGGGGAATTCTCAGCACTTACCTACAGAATTTTATTAATATATAGATACTCCAGTTTACTGAATCTCTTTACTTGATATTCTTGATATGCTTTGGGTATATTCTAACTATATGCTCAGTATATTCATGGTATATTATTATTTAAAGTTAATCTGACGTGTTCCTGAGAGCACTTGCAATCAGGTACAAGCCAGAGTGCTTCATCTTCAACAAAGAAAAACTATCTCAGAGCCCCATGGAAAAGGATTTTTGCCAAGTATTGTTGAGTACAGGCTTTTTATGGTACAGTGTAAACAACTTTGAGACCATACCAGTAAACTGAATCAGGATTTCGAGAACTCTAGTTGAGAAGTCGATGGGTTAGTGAGACTGTTAATGCAAGGTCGAGAGGAACAAGAACTAATTATATAGGCCTGAATGAGACTGATGAGGGATGATTGTGGATTTTGTTTAGAATATTGCGGATGTTTTAAAGCAGACAGACCCATGAATACAGAGAACAAACTGATGGTTGCCGGAAGGGAGGGGGCGGGGGGTGGGCAAAATGGGTGAAGAGGAGTAGGAGGTACAGGTTTCCAGTTGTGGAATGAATAAGTCATGGAAATAAAGGGCACAGCATAGGGAATGCAGTCAATGATATTGCAATAGTGTTGCATGGTGACAGATGGTAGCTACACCTGTGAACATAGTATAACCTATAGAGTTGTGGAATCACTAAGTTGGACACCTAAAACTAATGTAAAATTATATGTCAACTATGTTTCAATTTAAAAAAAGAATATTGTTGATGTTTCAGTGTTCTATTTTCTTTTTAAAAAAATTTTTAATGTTGACTTATTTTTGACAGAGAGACAGAGCACGTGCAGGGGAGGGGCAGAGAGAGAGGAAGACACAGAATCCAAAGCAGGCTCCACACTCTGAGCTGTCAGCACAGAGCCCAACGCAGGGCTCAAACTCTCAAAATGTGAGCTTATGACCTGAGCAGAAGTTGGACACTTAACTGACTGAGCCACCTAGGCGCCCCTTAATGTTCTATTTTCTGGATGTATAGGCAACTCATTTCTCTTTTCTCTTATGCTATCTATAACTCATAATCATTTAGTAAGCCATGCTTTTGCAAACAGAAATGACACACTTACAAATGATATCTTATTCCTCCTGCCTGAGCCCTCCAGGATTCAGAAACTCTTATTGAGCACTCTTATTTCCATAGCAATGTAATTATCTGCCTAAGTTCAATAATAACTATCTGTCCCACCTGTTATCAGGAAATGATTGGAAAACATTGGTTATATATCCAAGGCCTTGCCTGGAATGTCATATTTGTGAATGATGCTCACTGAATCAGATACGATCAGACACTTTTAAGGAACTAAGGTTGACTTCATTGAGCAATGCATCAAAGCCCTCTTGGAAAAACTAGCTTGGTACCTGGTACCTGGCTTACAGAGTTCCCAGCCTTCCAAGTGAATAAGGAAGGTTACTTCCTGGCAGGCCCTGGAAACTTAGGATATTCTGGGGACCCCAAGAAGAGAGAAGAGAGACCCCAAGAATTGTCCCAAATTTATAATTACTGCAGGTAAAATCTCCTTGCTTGGCTTCCTAGCTGTAATAGGCTTTTAAAACACCAAAGTGAGATTTATTTTTTTTTAAATGTTTATTCATTTTGAGAGAGAGAGAGAGAGTGTGTGTGTGTGTGGGGGGGGAAGGGGCAGAGAGAGAGGGAGACACAGAATCCGAAGCAAGCCCCAGTCTCTGAGTTGTCAGCACAGAGCCCAACACAGGTCTTGAACTCACGGACCATGAGATTATGACCTGATCCGAAGTCAGATGCTTAACCAACTGAGCCACCCAGGCCCCCTCAAAGTGAGATTTCTTATGAAAACTTCCAGCAAAACGAGCTTAAGAAGGTCTATATGGTAAGTTACCATTCTTGCTATACCTATATAAATAATCAGGCTAAATCTAATGAGGCCAATTTTTATTTTTAAATAATTTTGATTAAGGTTAAATCTACACAATATTAAATAACCATTTTATTTATTACTTTTAAATTATTTATTAAGTAATCTCTTAAGTAATCTCAATGTGGGGCTTGAACTCATGACCCCAAGATCAAGAGTCACATGCTCTCCAGACTAAGCCAGCCAGGCACCTCTCAAATAACCATTTTAAATTATATAATTCAGTGTCATTTAGTACATTCATAGTATTGTGCAACTTCCCCCCCAATTTAGTTCCAAAACAGTTTCACACCTCAAAAGAAAACTCTGAACTAATTAAGCAGTCATTCCCTACTCTTCCCTCCCCCTAGATCTTGATAATTACCAATCTACATTCTGTCCCTAAGGATTTACCTATTCTGGATATTTCATGTAAGTGACATCATACCATATGTGATTTTTTGTGTGTGGCTTCTTTCTCTTAGCATAATGTTTTGGGGTTCCTCTATGTTGTAGCATATATCAGTGCTTCATTCCTTTTTATGGCTGAGTAATATTTCATTGTACGTATATACCACATTTTGTTTATACATTCATCCATTGATAGACATTTGGGTTGTTTCTACCTTTTGGCTATTGTGAATAGTGCTGCTGTGAATACTTGTGTACAAGTATTTGTTTTGAGTATCTGTTTTTTTTTTAACATATACTTAGAACTGAAATGCTAGAACATATGATAATTCTACATTTAACTTTCAAGGACAGCCAAACTGTTTTCTACATTCCCACCAGCAATGTGCAAGGGTTCCAATTTCTCCACATCCTCATCAACACTTGTTATTTTCTCTTTCTTTCTTTCTTTTTTTTTCTAATTCTAGCCCTCCTAGTGGGTGTGGGTTTGATTTGCATTTCCTTAATGACTAATGATGTCAAACACCATTTTGTATGCCTGTTAGCCATTTGTATATCTTTTCTGGAGAAATGTCTATTCAAGTCCTTTGCTCATTTAAAAAATTTTTTTTAATGTTTATTTTTTAAAGACATAGAGCATGATTGGGGGAGGGGCAGAGAGAGAGGGAGACACAAAATCTGAAGCAGGTCCCAGGCTCTGAGCTATCAGCAGAGAGGTGAACTGTGAGGTCATGACCTGAGCCAAAGTCAGATGCTCAACCAACTGAGCCACCCAGGCGCCCTGTCCTTTGCTCATTTTTAAATTGAGCTGTCTTTTTGTTGTTGAGCTTTGTGAGATCTTTATATATTCTGGATACCAGACCCTTATCAGATATATAATTTGCAAATATTTTCTCCCATTCTGTAGGTTGTGTTTTCACTTTCTTGATAATCTTCTTTGATACACAAAAGTTTTTAATTTTGTTGAACTTCAATTTATCTATGTTTTCTTTTGCTGCCTCTGGGACCAGCCTTATCTTGAGTTCAAGAATAATCTTCCTTTGAGATTATCTTTGATCAGAAGGGAGGTGGCTGTTTAGAGAAATTTTGTGTTTCAAAGGAAAACTCTATGTCATCTATAGCACAGGATTTCAGGTTATCAGAATATAGTTATTATTTTTGAGCTCTCATCTCTTTATAAACTGCAGGTTACTGATAAGTATGCAAACTTTGTCTTCTGTGGTAGAGATGTAATTGACTTCCTTCCTCATGTGGAAAAACCAGTTTTGGTATCTCTTTGCAAATTGGACTGGACCCTGTTCTTGTGCCCAAATTGTTGATCCTTCCTAAGTTATCTATTCTTCCAGTTTTCTTCAATATTTGGCTAATATCCTCCAAGCTAACTTTTCCAATTTTTCTTCCTCCCTTCTGACTTGGAGTCATCAAGAGCTAAAACTTGAATGCTCAAGTCCCTATCAGGACCCTATGTTGCCTTACAGCTTGGTGTCTTCTCAGGATCTGAAGCAGCCCTGTAAGCTAAAGCCCGTTGACTTGATATAAATCTGAAAGAACTGGTCATGGGGTGCCTGTGTGGCTCAGTAAGTTGAATGCCTGACTCTTGATTTTGGCTCAGGTCATGATCCCAGGATTGTGGGACTGAGCCCCCCATTGGGTCCACATTGAGCATGGAGCCTGCTTGGGATTCTCTCTTTCTCTCCCTCTGCCCCTCTCCCCTGCTCACATTCTCATTCTCTCTAAGATAAAAAATAAAAATAAAAAAGAACTGGTTACCACAGCAGACCATGTATGACTGGAATTCTCCTTGAACAAGCTGCCACCTACAATATGAAGGATGTCTGAAGAAATGCTAAGGTTGTGCATGTCCTTACATGAGAAGTAACCTAGACTATGAACAGTGTCACCAAGAGTGCTGACATCTTAGATGTATGAGTGGTGCTGCAAAACAAAGATTTTCCTCCATTGATGTCTTAGAATCCACTTGACTGGTTACCTTTCAGGGTTCAGTTCTTGCTTGGCTCTTTACTATAATATAAATTTTTATATCAATTTTTTTCTATTTTAGTCTTCCTTCTTTTAAGATGTGTGAGCTCCAAACCCTAAAACAACTGACTTTAGCCACTATCTCTCAACAGATGGTTCAACTGATTTTAAAGGATCAACACCAAGAGTGCTAAAGACCCTGCCCTCACTATACTTGGGAAGTTTACAATCGCCTCTGAGTTGCTTGAGGATAATACTTGTCTTGACCAAAAGGGGAAAATGACAGTGTTGAAGTTTATCTGAGCCATGTGCTCCCCAGAAAGCAGTAATGTTTAAAAACGCTGCCCTCTTCTGTTTTCCAGGAAAAGGTGAATTTCAAGGTACCATCCTACCCTTGCATATTATTCTAAATAAGACCCATCTCCATCTTTCCTAATGACTCCCATAAGACTTGCAGATGACTTCTTTGTTTACTTGAGTCTGTAAACCCCAATACTCCCTTATTTTTCTGTGATGTATTCCTCATTAATAAATATTCTACCTATAACTGAATAAAATCATTTCCTCATCGTCTAGGGCTTTTCTCTTTCACATCATCAACACAAATGTATCTACAGGATAGACCAGGTTTAGCAAACAAAATTCTGAAAACTCTGAGAAATGTGTCTGCAGCTTTGTGGTTAGGCAATTTTTTTTAAAAAAAGTAAGCTCTACATCCAACATGGGGCTTGAACTGATGAGATCGAGAGTCTTATGCTCTAGTGACTTGAGCCAGCCAGGTGCCCCCAGGCAATTTTTTTCTTTACCAGAAATATCTAGCTTCTTAAATGCCCTGTTGAACCATAAATCACAAAGCCATTTTTTTTAAAGAAAAAGCACAGGGCTCAGTCAACTGCATTTGCTCATATGTATTTGCTGTTTCCATGTCCATTAGGCCAGAGATCAAGGATGCTTGGATCATGAATGACATTAAGACTTTTTAAAAACATCGGTTGGTTATCTCACCCAGGCAGAGCCAGATACCTGCATTGTTCAACAGCTGAACTGTTACTGGCAAAGATTATGCAACTTTTTTTTTTTCAGTCCTGGTATCAAAATTCAGCATCATAGATTTCCAGTGTTTCCTTATTTGGCCCTACCTATTTTCTCTTTTAGTGTTAGCATAACTCTTACAATGCTTTTACTTTCATTGTAGCTATCTTGAAACCAGCTGGTAGTATGGTTTGGCTTTTCTCTGTTGTTGGCATATAATAAAAATAATAGGCAACATTTATTGAGTGATTATCCTGTGCCAGGAACTGTACTAGGTGCTCTCAATATGTTAATCAATTTTCACAGCAGCCCTGTGAGGTAGATACTGTTATTATTTCCATTTTACAAATGAAGAAACTAAAACAGAGAGATTAAGTAATTTGTCCAAGGTCACAAAGTTAGAAGTGGTTGATCGTGAATTTGAATTTGGGCAGTCTGGCTCTTTTGCACAGAAGCTTAATCACTGTTAAATAGTTTTGGTATCATTCTATCAACATTTATTGCTTTTACTCTTTCTCATATAATTTCCTCCACTTCCCCTTCATGCCTATTCCCCTTTCATCATTTCATTTATAATATTGGTGAAATTAATCTATCTTGTCAGTTTTCTCCTACCTCTTCACTTGTCTTTCATTTACTGCTTTACTACTTTTTCTGTTTGCCTCTATCCCCTTTTGCCATTTTCTGATATGAATTTAAAGGTTCTTTGGCCAAAAAAGAACTACCACAGATCCTTCTAGTAGAAATTTTTCTCTCCAGATTCCTCCTTCAATAACACACCAAACTTCAATCATTTCAACTTTCTGATTATTTGGATTTGGGATAAATGAGTTTTTAAAAATACCCCTGGGGCACCGGGGTGGCTCAGTCAGTTAAGTATCCAACTTCAGTTCAGGTCCCCCCCATCAGGCTGTGCTGACAGCTCAGGGCCTGGACCCTGCTTCAGATTCTGTGTCTCCCTCTCTCTCTGCCCCTCCCCTGCTTGCACTCTGTCTCTGTCTCTCAAAAGTAAATAAATATAAAAAAAAATTCCCCCAAAAGGCAAGGCCAATTCAGCTACTGGCCTAGCACCTTTGGACTTAGAATTTATACAGAATAATGTGTGAAAAAGGATTAGGTCGAGAATTTGTTAATAGAAACAAATCCATTAACTATGTGACCAAACTGAAAATGTTATCCAGGAAATAAAATAAATGTGACAGCAGCATTATTCTACGCAGTTCTCACTCTTTTCCACACCATTTGGCATGATAAGCAGTCACTATTAAAGACAAATGAGGGGCGCCTGGGTGGCTCAGTTGGTTAAGCATCCGACTTCAGCTCAGGTCATGATCTCACAGTTTGTGAGTTTGAGCCCCGCATCGGGCTCTGTGCTGACAGCTCAGAGCCTGGAGCCTGCTTCAGGTCCTGTGTCTTCCTCTCTCTCTACCCCTCCCCCACTCGTGCTCTCTCTCTCTCTCAAAAATAAATAAACGTTAAAAAAAATAAAAGACAAATGAAGGCTTGGGAGAGTAGATATAAGGTAATATTTCCCTGAAAATGAATCAAGCAAAGTGACTATGAATTCTGGGAACCTGGGGGGCTCAGTTAAGCATCTGATTCTTGATTTTGGCTCAGGTCATGACCTCATAGTTGGTGAGATCAAGTCCTTCATGGGGCTCTGCACTGACAGCACAGAGCCTGCTTGGGATTCTCTCTCTCTCTGCCCCATATGCTCTCTCTCTCTTAAAAAAATAAATATTAAAAAAAGTTACTATGAATTCATTATGGTAAAAAGTGCTTAGAAGGCAACTTTCAGAATTCATGGACCATATTTCACTTTGGATAATTATATAGACCAAGGTAAACTAGTGGGAAAAGTGTAAAACCGTTCTATTTACCACCAGGAATCTTAAGATAGTTTATAAACAAAACCTAACATTTGCACTACAGAACAAAGTGGTGAGTAGGTCCCTGGTAATTGCTGTAAGATTAATTCAGTAAGGGAATTAATTGAATAGACAGGTCATGATGAACTAAATTCACTTGTTTCCTTTAGACATGCAAGGTCTCATTTTTCTGCATCTAAACTTTTTAGCATGTTTTTCTCTGATGACAGGTAGAATTTTCCTGTTCTAAAATATGATTTTATTCAGTAAAGTATAGATTAGCAAATCAAAGTCTTCACTTGGCTAGTGAATTTTTCTTTTATATTACTTTGCTTTTAGGGAAAGAAAGAAATAACAGGAAACCAAACAATTTCCAAAAGTAATCTCCCAGTGTATACCCCAGCTTCAGCCAAGATTTAGTCAATATCCACTACTTTGGAAGATCTTTTTCAACTAGAATCAAGAGTGCAGAAACACTGTGTAATTCTAAGTGATAGTAGCAAGATTCAATCAGGTCCTGTCTACTGTGCTTACTAAGGCAGAAATCTATGGATGCACTTTTATAAAAGGTTAAAGAATATGTATTAAACAAATAAAAAATCTGATGTAACTGTTCCCTAAACCAGAAAATTCAATTAATCAGAATATTTCATTCCTGAGCATTCTGGTTAATCAAAAATATTACTTTTTACTTTAAACTTTTGATTAATGAACTTAAAAACCTCAGTGGCTTAGACATCAATACAGAGTTGAGGAATTAAATGTACTCTCTTCCTCCACAAGAAAAATAACATTTTATGTATAATTGATGGAAGTTGCACCTGCTCAATGTTTCCAGTTAAATAGAAAAAACACAAAACACTGGCAAAGCAGCTGTCTCAGGCTTCATATATATGTATTTGTATTTCTGCACCTGGTCTTGGCACACAAGATGACTATCTCAGGAGCCAAAGACTTTATGTGCTTGCATCCCCAACTACGAAATATACCCCATTAAATTGGCTGGAGTTTATATTAGGTGTGGATAGGAGGAAATGCCATTCTGCTCAGTGAACTGATCACAACCTCTGCCAAATCAGGAGAGAGAGAAAAGTGCTTGCTTTCAAAATGCAGGGAATGCTTTCAGACTTTCTAGCTTCTGCTGATGCAGATCTCGGATAATTTTTTGACATACAAGAAAAACATGTGGGAGCTCCTTAAATGTCTCTTCGTCATAGGATTAAGCCCCTTTACAAAGTTTTACCATGTATTACTGAAATTGTTCAAACCTTGGATGAAAAACATCTAGGTTGTTGTCAAGTTATGCCTACATTAATTATAATACCCAAAAGACAAAACATAAAAAGTTGAGCATTATTTTTACACTTTTTCTGCAACAAATGACTATATTTTGAAATTTTATTCACAATTAAAAATTTATTCACTATATATGTGTATATATACATACATATATATATATATATATACATATATATATTCTACTCAACATTTTTCAGCTGTAGATTGTGACTTCCTAGCAAAATGATAATTATTTCTATTTTATATAGAGGGAGCTTTTGTAATTTACCTCATATTTATAAGAAGGTGTCAAACCCAAGGCAGGAAGTAAAGGGGTACTCATAGGCCTAGTTTAACAAGACTTGGAATCTTTTTGGCCACTCCTAGAAAATGAGCCCTGAAATATAACGTTGCTACCAGTCCCAAGTAGAACTGTAGCCTTCTTCTGATACCTCAGTCTCAAGCAGTTTGCCTAAGAGGGGACACTGTATGTAATCAGTCTGCAGGAAGGTTCTGAGGACTCATTCTGTGCTCTGTCTCTATACTAGGGGTTGTGGACAATGCAAGGTGTCCTGGACCCCACCCTTCTAAAGATTATGACTGAGTTGAATCAAGCTGTAAGATAAAACAAATACACATTTAAAAAACCATAAGGTGTGCATGAAAAAGTGTTAAATTATACAGTATAGACTATACTTCTCTCAATTTCCAACTACCTAGACCTAACCTGGAGGCTTTCTTCTAAGAGGCTCAAAGGACATATGATCTCATTTACTCTTATTGGCTCCATGTGAAGTAAGGGAAGAAATGGCTATTCCTCCTTTACAGTTGAAAAACAAAAATGATTTATATCCCAGGATCCTTAGGGAATTGGCCACATACTGTGGAGTTCTCAGTAGTGCTATGTTCCTCCCAGTGTTCCCTCCCTATCACACACTTTACACTGCTCGTTATAACTTTCTAAAGCACAATTCTGACAATGTCACTACCCTGCTTAAAAACACTCAATGAGTGTGCATGCCTATAAGAAAAAAGATCCTTTCTTTAGCATAGTACACAAAGCCCTTCATAGTCTTGTCTCTGCCTACTTCTCAAGCCTCTTACCTCACCATTCCCCTTAACAACTTAACCACATTAAACTTTTCCCTCTATCCCAAACATAATATATTCTTTAAGTCTCTGGGGCTTTGCACATATGTAGTCTTGGATGTTGAATGACTTCCATCTCCTCTGACAACGTTTTACCCATCTTTTAAGATCTGGCTGGGAAGATGGCCCTGAAGTTCCACCTTCCTTTCCCAGGCAAAGAAAGTTGATTCCCTTTTTGTACTCTGGCAGTTTATTCAAACCTCTACCATAGTACTTATCAAACTGTCTTGCAATGATTACTTCCTGTACCTCTCTCCTCTACAAGACTATAAACTCTTTGAGAGCAAGGACTGTATCTCTTATTCATCTTTACCTTCAATAGCTAGCACAGTGCTTGGCTCATGGTGGGCTCTAAAAATATATTTTTGTTTCAGAGTATTTATGGAATGATGAAATGCCTTAAGAATGGAGAAAAGGATTCATATTATTTACCTTGAATAAAAGAGAAAAATAATGTTCAGATTATACATTTACAAATTCAAATGTGATAAACTAGAAAAACATTGGACTAATAATTGGGCTGATCAGTACCCAAATCAGAGTCCATGACTCATTGCTCCCCTCCATCCCCCCCCCCCAACCCCAGAACAAACAAACAGAGAAACAAAGCATGGATTTAGGCAGAAGCTGGTCCTGGATCTAGAGACATGTCATTAGCCTTATTTTTAATTTTAATTTGTGATAAAACAGGGAGCTTTGCATTAAATATATCCAAAAAAATAAAGTTAGATGCAGTAGTTTTGTTTGGTAGAACAAAAAACTGAAGTCACTTAAAATTGAAATGACTTGAATCAATTGGCAAAGTGGGTGGATATCACTCTGATGAAATTTAATATGGAAACCAAGAAGGTAATTCACTGATGTGAAATAAATAAAGAGAGTGGAAGATATACTGTAAGGTCATATTTTAAGTGGTTCTGAGTACTGCAGCACAGGATTCAGTGAGACTGATAGGAGATCGCACAGACCATCTTGATGTGTAGCATCAAGATAAGTCTATGAAATAAACACCTTATTTAACTCATGGTGAGTGCCTCAAACCAATGGACAGGCTTTAAATGTAGAAAGAATCATTTGGTGGTAGATTTGCCTTTGTAGTGACAAAACATATGCACAAGTGGTGATTGCTGTCAGTAGTGTCATCCTTGAATACTGAAGACAGAGATGTAAAAATGGCATGATGGAATATCAAGATACGCATGTTCAGGCATAGATCAGATTTGTAGTTCTTTTTAAGTAAGCTCTATGCCTCATGTGGGGCTTGAATTCACAACCCCGAGACTAAGAATCACATGCTTTACTGACCGAGTCAGCCAGGTGTCCTAGATCTGTAGTTTTCAAACTTCTCTTAAGCAGCAGACTGTTTATTTTTTCAAGTGAAATTTTATGTGGAATCCCAATATGGAAAACAAACAAAATCAAGACTTTTCTGGTTGAAGCGTGAGTAGGGGGTGGACACTTGGGTGGTCCAGAACCCTGTATATTCAGCTACCATTTTACTTCCTGTAGTTCCCACTGAGGCATCTTACGGAATCCTGGGATAGATGCTGTGGAAAGGTTTCTATATGGAGAGAGAGGTTAGAATAGATGACTTCTAGTTCTGACTCTGAAAGACTATAATATGATAATCCTCTCTTTAATATTCAAGATCAGTCAGGAAATCAGGATTTTATTCCACTTATGGAAGAGTCCAGTAGAGGACAATACAAATAACTAAGGGTTTGAGGAATAATCTTAATGATTACTTATTGGGTGCAGGTAACAAAAGAGGTTTTTCCCTTCCTTCCTCCCTCAACATACAAATTTGTATTCAGCACTCACTCTGTCTTATACTCTGGGAATAAAGAGGAACAGATAATACAGATAATAACCTATTCTCAAGGACTTCACAGTGTGTGTGTGGGGGGCGGTATGTGGAAGCAGATGAAAAATACAAAAACAAACAAGAAAACAGCATACGGTGACAAGCAACATTACAAAAATAACACACAGTAATGTGATAGAGAATAACAGAGTGTGTGTGGGGGGGCTACTTCAGATAGGTTGGTCAGGAAAGATTTTCTGAATAGGTGATATTTAGACAAAGACCTGAAAAGTGAAACGAAACTCACCCATACTGAGATGGAGAAGTCTTCCAGGCAGAGAGAGCAGCATTGCAAAAGCTCTGAGGCAGGAAAGAACTTCCTTGGCCTATTTGAGAAGCTGAAAGGCCAGTGTGGCTGGAACACAGTTAATGAAGGAGAGTGGTACAAGATGAGTTCTGATGGGACCAAATCACAGGGGCCATCACAAGGAGTTTGGACTTCATTCTCAGTGAGATAGGAAGGCTTTGGAGGGTTTTGAGCAAAGGAGGGGTAGGATCTGATTTAAACTATATTCTACAAAGGGATGTTGTATAGGTGATCTCTAGCACAAGGAAAATGGGCTAAACTGCATCAGGAGAAATTTGGTAACATGGAGGAAATTTGGAAGAATTGTTGCCAAGAAAGGTTGAAGAGTTTTATTTAATGGTACAAAGCTAGTTTCTTGGCATCATTTAACAAGCAGCCAGAAAGATAATTTCTTTAGTCTTCTTACAGTTGTTGGCTTTGACAATTTACCCTTGGTGTCACAGTCACTGGGAGAGCTGAGGCTCGTATTTAAGTCTCCTCTCAATGCTCCTTTCACTAAATTAATTGCTTCTAAATTGCTTACAGCAAAGCAGTGAAAGATGGCAAAAGGCAGAAATACAGTACTTCCTTTTTAAAAGACTCCTGAAAATGTGATTTTTCTCTGTAAAAACCTACATTAGTACTTACTTATGAGTTAGTTTACTATGGTAAACTACCTTAGCCAGTTTCTTCTAGCATCTGAACCTCAAATCCCCACCTTAAACTAGTCTGACCGCCTGTTTTTTCTGTGACCACCTGTTTTTTCTGGGTAGGATGGCCAAGTGCTAGTGGAACAAACCATGTAACTGCAGATGTACACCATTACACATTTATGGTTCCCAATCACAGATGGGCCTTCAAGCCTGCTCAGTAGTCATTTACTTCTACTTGTCTCTTTCTAAGGCCTTACAATGGATACTACAAACTCACTAAGACCCAAGACCTCCTGATCAAAATTCCATCACATTCAAAATAAAATCCAACATCCTACCATGGTCCACAAGGCGTTTGTGATGTGGCCTTTACCAATTTCTCTGTCCTCTCCTGCCACTGTCCCCATTACTGACTTTGCTCCAGTGGCATTGGCCTTCCTGCTGTTCCTAAGAACATCAAATGGATAATGGTATGCATGTGCAGTAATATGGTTTGCTTTTGAGAAACTGCCAAATTGTTTTCCAAAGTGGCTGTACCATGCTGCATTCCCACCAGCAATGTATGAGGGTTCTAATTTCGCCTGTCCTCACGTGCATTTGTCATCTGATTGTAGCCATCCTAGTGGGTGTGAAGTGATATCTTATTGTAGCTTTGGTTTGTACTTCCTTAATGACCAATGATGTTGAACATCTTTCCATGTGCTCATTGGCCATTTGTGCATCTTCTTTGGATAAACATCTATTCAAATCCTTTGCCCATATTTTAAATGGGCTATTTGTCTCTTTATTGTTGAGTTGGAAGAGTTCTTTATGTATTCTGGACACAGGCCTCTGATCAGATACAGGCACACTCGTTTTATTACGCTTTACTTTATTGTGCTCCACAGATAATGCTTTTTTTTTTTTTAAACAAATTGAAGGCTTGTGGAAATAGCGGAGAACTAGAATTAGAAGTGGAGCCTGAAGATGTGACTGAATGGCTGTGATCTCATGATAAAACTTTAATGGATGAGCAAAGAAAGTGGTTTCTTGAGATGGAATCTACTCCTGGTGAAGATGCTGTGAAGATTGTTGAAATGACAACAAAGGATTTAGAATATTACAGAAACTTAGTTGATAAAGCAGTGGCAGGTTTTGAGAGGATTGACTCTAATTTTGAAACAAGTTCCACTGTGGTTAAAATGCTATCAAAAAGCCTCACATCCTAGAGAAATTGTTGAAAGGAAGAGTCCATATATGTGGCAAATTTCATCACTGTCTTATTTTGAGAAATTACCACAGCCACCCCAACCTTCAGCAATGACCACCCTGATCAATCAGTGGCCATCAACATTGAGGCAAAACCCTCCACCAGCAAAAAAGATTATGACTCACTGAAAACTCAGATGATAGTTAGAATTATTTTAGCAATAAAGTATTTTAAAATTAAATATACACATTGTTTTTTTAGACATGTTATTGCAAACCTGGTAGACTACAGTATAAACATACATTTTATATGCACTGGGAAACCAAAAAATTCATTTGACTCACTTTATTGTGATATTTGCATTCTTGCAGTGGTCTGGAACTAAAGCTGCAATACCTCTAAGATATGCCTGTACATGATTTGTAAATGTTTTCTCTCATTCTATTGCTTGTCTTTTTACTTTCTTGATGGTGTTCTTTGTTCTTTTATTTATTTATTTATTTATTTATTTATTTATTTATTTATTTATTTTTTAATATATGAAATTTACTGTCTAATTGGTTTCCATACAACACCCAGTGCTCATCCCAAAAGGTGCCCTCCTCAATACCCATCACCCACCCTGCCCTCCCTCCCACCCCCCATCAACCCTCAGTTTGTTCTCAGTTTTTAACAGTCTCTTATGCTTTGGCTCTCTCCCACTCTAACCTCTTTTTTTTTTTTTTTTTTTCCCTTCCCCTCCCCCATGGGTTTCTGTTATGTTTCTCAGGATCCACATAAGAGTGAAACCATATGGTATCTGTCTTTCTCTGTATGGCTTATTTCACTTAGCATCACACTCTCCAGTTCCATCCACGTTGCTACAAAAGGCCATATTTCATTCTTTCTCATTGCCACGTAGTATTCCATTGTGTATATAAACCACAATTTCTTTATCCATTCATCAGTTGATGGACATTTAGGCTCTTTCCATAATTTGGCGATTGTTGAGAGTGCTGCTATAAACATTGGGGTACAAGTGCCCCTATGCATCAGTACTCCTGTATCCCTTGGATAAATTCCTAGCAGTGCTATTGCTGGGTCATAGGGTAGGTCTATTTTTAATTTTCTGAGGAACCTCCACACTGCTTTCCAGAGCGGCTGCACCAATTTGCATTCCCACCAACAGTGCAAGAGGGTTCCCGTCTCTCCACATCCTCTCCAGCATCTATAGTCTCCTGATTTCTTCATTTTGGCCACTCTGACTGGCGTGAGGTGGTATCTGAGTGTGGTTTTGATTTGTATTTCCCTGATGAGGAGCGACGTTGAACATCTTTTCATGTGCCTGTTGGCCATCCGGATGTCTTCTTTAGAGAAGTGTCTATTCATGTTTTCTGCCCATTTCTTCACTGGGTTATTTGTTTTTCGGGTGTGGAGTTTGATGAGCTCTTTATAGATTTTGGATACTAGCCCTTTGTCCGATGTGTCATTTGCAAATATCTTTTCCCATTCCGTTGGTTGCCTTTTAGTTTTGTTGGTTGTTTCCTTTGCTGTGCAGAAGCTTTTTATCTTCATAAGGTCCCAGTAATTCACTTTTGCTTTTAATTCCCTTGCCTTTGGGGATGTGCCGAGTAAGAGATTGCTACGGCTGAGGTCAGAGAGGTCTTTTCCTGCTTTCTCCTCTAAGGTTTTGATGGTTTCCTGTCTCACATTCAGGTCCTTTATCCATTTTGAGTTTATTTTTGTGAATGGTGTGAGAAAGTGGTCTAGTTTCAACCTTCTGCATGTTGCTGTCCAGTTCTCCCAGCACCATTTGTTAAAGAGACTGTCTTTTTTCCATTGGATGTTCTTTCCTGCTTTGTCAAAAATGAGTTGGCCATACGTTTGTGGGTCTAGTTCTGGGGTTTCTATTCGATTCCATTGGTCTATGTGTCTGTTTTTATGCCAATACCATGCTGTCTTGATGATGACAGCTTTGTAGTAGAGTCTAAAGTCTGGGATTGTGATGCCTCCTGCTTTGGTCTTCTTCTTCAAAATTACTTTGGCTATTCGGGGCCTTTTGTGGTTCCATATGAATTTTAGGATTGCTTGTTCTAGTTTCGAGAAGAATGCTGGTGCAATTTTGATTGGGATTGCATTGAATGTGTAGATAGCTTTGGGTAGTATTGACATTTTGACAATATTTCTTCTTCCAATCCATGAGCAGGGAATGTCTTTCCATTTCTTTATATCTTCTTCAATTACCTGCATAAGCTTTCTATAGTTTTCAGCATACAGATCTTTTACATCTTTGGTTAGATTTATTCCTAGGTATTTTATGCTTCTTGGTGCAATTGTGAATGGGATCAGTTTCTTTATTTGTCTTTCTGTTGCTTCATTGTTAGTGTATAAGAATGCAACTGATTTCTGTACATTGATTTTGTATCCGGCAACTTTGCTGAATTCATGTATCAGTTTTAGCAGACTTTTGGTGGAGTCTATCGGATTTTCCATGTATAATATCATGTCATCTGCAAAAAGCGAAAGCTTGACTTCATCTTTGCCAATTTGGATGCCTTTGATTTCCTTTTGTTGTCTGATTGCTGATGCTAGAACTTCCAGCACTATATTAAACAGCAGCGGTGAGAGTGGGCATCCCTGTCTTGTTCCTGATCTCAGGGAAAAAGCTCTCAGTTTTTCCCCATTGAGGATGATGTTAGCTGTGGGCTTTTCATAAATGGCTTTTATGATCTTTAAGTATGTTCCTTCTATCCCGACTTTCTCAAGGGTTTTTATTAAGAAAGGGTGCTGGATTTTGTCAAAGGCCTTTTCTGCATCGATTGACAGGATCATATGGTTCTTCTCTTTTTTTTTGTTAATGTGATGTATCACGTTGTTCGATTTGCGAATGTTGAACCAGCCCTGCATCCCAGGAATGAATCCCACTTGATCATGGTGGATAATTCTTTTTATATGCTGTTGAATTCGATTTGCTAGTATCTTATTGAGAATTTTTGCATCCATATTCATCAGGGATATTGGCCTGTAGTTCTCTTTGTTTACTGGGTCTCTGTCTGGTTTAGGAATCAAAGTAATACTGGCTTCATAGAATGAGTCTGGAAGTTTTCCTTCCCTTTCTATTTCTTGGAATAGCTTGAGAAGGATAGGTATTATCTCTGCTTTAAACGTCTGGTAGAACTCCCCTGGGAAGCCATCTGGTCCTGGACTCTTATTTGTTGGGAGATTTTTGATAACCGATTCAATTTCTTCGCTGGTTATGGGTCTGTTCAAGCTTTCTATTTCCTCCTGATTGAGTTTTGGAAGAGTGTGGGTGTTTAGGAATTTGTCCATTTCTTCCAGGTTGTCCAATTTGTTGGCATATAATTTTTCATAGTATTCCCTGATAATTGTTTGTATCTCTGAGGGATTGGTTGTAATAATTCCATTTTCATTCATGATTTTATCTATTTGGGTCATCTCCCTTTTCTTTTTGAGAAGCCTGGCTAGAGGTTTGTCAATTTTGTTTATTTTTTCAAAAAACCAACTCTTGGTTTCGTTGATCTGCTCTACAGTTTTTTTAGATTCTATATTGTTTATTTCTGCTCTGATCTTTATGATTTCTCTTCTTCTGCTGGGTTTAGGCTGCCTTTGCTGTTCTGCTTCTATTTCCTTTAGGTGTGCTGTTAGATTTTGTATTTGGGATTTTTCTTGTTTCTTGAGATAGGCCTGGATTGCAATGTATTTTCCTCTCAGGACTGCCTTCGCTGCGTCCCAAAGCGTTTGGATTGTTGTATTTTCATTTTCGTTTGTTTCCATATATTTTTTAATTTCTTCTCTAATTGCCTGGTTGACCCACTCATTCGTTAGTAGGGTGTTCTTTAACCTCCATGCTTTTGGAGGTTTTCCAGACTTTTTCCTGTGGTTGATTTCAAGCTTCATAGCATTGTGGTCTGAAAGTATGCATGGTATAATTTCAATTCTTGTAAACTTATGAAGGGCTGTTTTGTGACCCAGTATATGATCTATCTTGGAGAATGTTCCATGTGCACTCGAGAAGAAAGTATATTCTGTTGCTTTGGGATGCAGAGTTCTAAATATATCTGTCAAGTCCATCTGATCCAATGTATCATTCAGGGCCTTTGTTTCTTTATTGACTGTGTGTCTAGATGATCTATCCATTTCTGTAAGTGGGGTGTTAAAGTCCCCTGCAATGACCACATTCTTATCAATAAGGTTGCTTATGTTTATGAGTAACTGTTTTATATATCTGGGGGCTCCGGTATTTGGCGCATAGACATTTATAATTGTTAGCTCTTCCTGATGGATAGACCCTGTAATTATTATATAATGCCCTTCTTCATCTCTTGTTACAGCCTTTAATTTAAAGTCTAGTTTGTCTGATATAAGTATGGCTACTCCAGCTTTCTTTTGGCTTCCAGTAGCATGATAAATAGTTCTCCATCCCCTCACTCTCAATCTAAAGGTGTCCTCAGATCTAAAATGAGTCTCTTGTAGACAGCAAATAGATGGGTCTTGTTTTTTTATCCATTCTGATACCCTATGTCTTTTGGTTGGCGCATTTAATCCATTTACATTCAGTGTTATTATAGAAAGATACGGGTTTAGAGTCATTGTGATGTCTGTATGTTTTATGCTTGTAGTGATGTCTCTGGTACTTTGTCTCACAGGATCCCCCTTAGGATCTCTTGTAGGGCTGGTTTCGTGGTGACAAATTCCTTCAGTTTTTGTTTGTTTGGGAAGACCTTTATCTCTCCTTCTATTCTAAATGACAGACTTGCTGGATAAAGGATTCTCGGCTGCATATTTTTTCTGTTTAGCACACTGAAGATATCGTGCCAAGTCTTTCTGGCCTGCCAAGTTTCAAAGGAGAGATCAGTCACGAGTCTTATAGGTCTCCCTTTATATGTGAGGGCACGTTTATCCCTTGCTGCTTTCAGAATTTTCTCTTTATCCTTGTATTTTGCCAGTTTCACTATGATATGTCGTGCAGAAGATCGATTCAAGTTCCGTGTGAAGGGAGTTCTCTGTGCCTCTTGGATTTCAATGCCTTTTTCCTTCCCCAGTTCAGGGAAGTTCTCAGCTATAATTTCTTCAAGTACCCCTTCAGCACCTTTCCCTCTCTCTTCCTCCTCTGGGATACCAATTATGCGTATATTATTTCTTTTTAGTGTATCACTTAGTTCTCTAATTTTCTCCTCATACTCCTGGATTTTTTTATCTCTCTTTCTTTCAGCTTCCTCTTTCTCCATAACTTTATCTTCTAGTTCACCTATTCTCTCCTCTGCCTCTTCAATCCGAGCCGTCGTGGTTTCCATTTTGTTTTGCATTTCGTTTAAAGCGTTTTTCAGCTCCTCGTGACTGTTCCTTAGTCCCTTGATCTCTGTAGCAAGAGATTCTCTGCTGTCCTGTATACTGTTTTCAAGCCCAGCGATTAATTTTATGACTATTATTCTAAATTCACTTTCTGTTATATTATTTAAATCCTTTTTGATCAGTTCATTAGCTGTTGTTATTTCCTGGAGATTCTTCTGAGGGGAATTCTTCCGTTTGGTCATTTTGGACAGTCCCTGGAGTGGTGAGGACCCGCAGGGCACTTCCCCCGTGCTGTGGTGTATAACTGGAGTTGGTGGGCGGGGCCGCAGTCCGACCTGATGTCTGCCCCCAGCCCACCGCTGGGGCCACAGTCAGACTGGTGTGTGCCTTCTCTTCCCCTCTCCTAGGGGTGGGATTCACTGTGGGGTGGTGTGGCCCGTCTGGTCTACTTGCACACTGCCAGGCTTGTGGTGCTGGGGAGCTGGCGTATTAGCTGGGGTGGGTAGGCAAGGTGCACGGGGGCGGGAGGGGCAGGCTTAGCTCGCTTCTCCTTAGGTGATCCACTTCAGGAGGGGCCCTGTGGCAGCGGGAGGGAGTCAGATCCGCTGCCGGAGGTTTGGCTCCGCAGAAGCACAGAGTTGGGTGTTTGCGCGGAGCAAGCAAGTTCCCTGGCAGGAACTGGTTCTCTTTGGGATTTTGGCTGGGGGATGGGCGGGGGAGATGGCGCTGGCGAGCGCCTTTGTTCCCCGCCAAGCTGAGCTCTGCCGTCCGGGGGCTCAGCAGCTCTCCCTCCCTTTGTCCTCCAGCCTTCCCGCTTTCTGAGCAGAGCTGTTAACTTCTGACCTCCCAGACGCTAAGTCGCGCTTGCTGTCGGAACACAGTCCGTCCGGCCCCTCCGCTTTTGCCAGCCCGACTCGGGGGCTCTGCTTGGCCGGCGAGCCGCCCCTCCGCCCCGGCTCCCTCCCGCCAGTCCGTGGAGCGCGCACCGCCTCGCCGCCCTTCCTACCCTCTTCCGTGGGCCTCTCGTCTGTGCTTGGCTCCGGAGACTCCGTTCTGCTAATCCTCTGGCGGTTTTCTGGGTTCTTTAGGCAGGTGTAGGTGGAATCTAAGTGATCAGCAGGACGCGCGGTGAGCCCAGCGTCCTCCTACGCCGCCATCTTCC
Organism: Neofelis nebulosa; assembly: GCF_028018385.1. Lineage (NCBI taxonomy): Eukaryota > Metazoa > Chordata > Mammalia > Carnivora > Felidae > Neofelis > Neofelis nebulosa. Next base: position 60,640,835 of record NC_080800.1, read on the forward strand.
GGACTTCCTTTAAAATAAACTCCAAATTCTTCTTCACGGCATAGAAGATCATAATGTTCAACTCCTGCTTATGTCTCCAGTCTCAATTCTTGCCACTCCCCCTCATAAGCTGAGCAATGAAGATTAGGGACATCAATAACCAGCCCAAGAAGACAATGCGTAGAAGTGTCTGGATTATATGCCAGGACTGCCAATGCAAACCCCCACGTGGTAAACCACAGGCAGTACCTGATCCCAATGACTAAGAAGCCTTAGCTCTCTCAGTGGAGAGATCCAACCGATGACAGAAACTAAGGCATACAAAACGCATGTGTTCTGAAATACTCCAGGTAGAAAAGGGAAACCAGAAAGGCAGTGAGAGCAAGACTTCACAGCTGTCCCCTCCAGGCCTGGAGGTGGTATCCACGACGTCCAGTGGCTCCTCCCCAGAGTGGCCCCACGCTCCAGGGCTCTGCACAACTCAGGACAGGGGCAGAGGATCCTGCCTGGGGCCGAACAGAATACTGCCTTGATGGTGTTCTTTGAAGCCCTGAGGAATTTAACTTTGGGGAAGTCCAATTTATTTATTTTTTTCTTTTCTTGCTTGTGCTTTTGGTGATATATCTAAGAAGGTTTTGTCTAGGCCAAGGTTATGATGATTTATTCCTATGCTTTCTTCTAAGAGTTGTATAGTTTTAGCTCTTACATTTAGGTCTGTGGTCTATTGTAAACTAACTGTTATGTATGGTACAAAGTAGAGGTCCAAATTCATTCTTTTGCATGTGGATCCACCTGTCCCAGCACCATTTGTTGAAAACACTATTCTTTCCCTATAAATGGTCTTAGCACCTTCATCAAAAATCAATTGACCATAAATGTGAGGATTTGTTTCTGGACTCTGAATTCCATTATTCCATTGATCTATATGTCTATTCTTATGCCAGCACTACACTGTCTTGATTACAGTGTGAGTCCTCCAACTTTGTTCTTTCTCAAGATTGTTTTGGCTTTCTGTAGGTCTCCTGCATTTCCATATGAATTTTAGGATCACCTTGTCAATTTCCACAAAAAGCCACCTAGGATTTTGGTAGGAATTGTGTTGAATCTGTAGATCAACTTGGGAGTATTGTCATCTTAACAATATTAAGTTTTCTCATCAATGAACATGGGATCCTACTACACATTATTTATATGATTCACAGTTATAAGGAACTAATATATAACAGACAATTTTTAAATGTGAGATCAAGTGAATTTTTTTGCAGCTTTATTAAAGTATAATTTAGATACCATAAGATTTACCCATATTAAGTGTACAATTCAATTATTTTTAATAAATTTATTAAGTTAGGCATCCATCACCATAATCTAGTTTTAGTACATTTTTATCCCTCCTATAAGATTCCTCATATCCGTTACAGTTAATCCCTGATCTTACCCCCAGATCCAGGAAACTACTAATCTACTCTCTGTATAGATTTATCTTTCTGAACATTTCATATAAATGGAATTATACAATATGTGGTCTTTTCTATCTGGCTTCTTTTACTTAGCATAGTTTCTTAATAGAGTTTTTTTTAGGACAGTTTTAGCTTTATAGAAACATTGAACAGATAGAACAGAGCGTTCCCATATACCCTTTCCCCCACGTACAGTTTTCCCTATTAACATCTTGCATTAGCATTACACTTGTTACAATGCTGACATATTATTATTAAAATCAATAGCTTACACTAGGGTTCACTCTTAGTGTTGTACAGTTACATGAGTTTTGACAAATGTAAAGTGTCATGTATTCACACTTACAGAATCATATAGAATAGTTTCACCACCCCAAAAATCCTCCGTACTCTACCTAATTATTCCTCCCCTCCTCTCCAAGCCCCTGGCAATCACTAATCTTTTTAACTGTCTCCATAGTTTTGCCTTTGCCAGAATGTCATATAGTTGAAATCATATAGTATGCAGTATTTTCAGGTTGGCTTCCTTCACCTAGCAATATGCATTTAAAATTTCTACATTTCTTTTCATGAGCTGATAGCTCAATTCAAAAAATTTCAGCCAGGGGCGCCTGGGTGGCTCAGTCAGTTGAGTGTCCGACCGGCTCAGGTCATGATCTCATGGTTTGTGAGTTCGAGCCCTGCTGACAGGGCAGAGCCTGAGCCTGCTTCGGATCTGTGTCTCCCTCTGTCTCTGCCCCTCCCCCACTCACACTCTGTCTCTGTCTCTCTCTCTCTCTGTCTCAAAAAAAAAACATTAAAAATATTTAAAAAATTTCAGCTTTATTGAGGTATAACTGACATATAAAATTGTAAGATATTTAAAGAGTACATTGTGTTGATTTGATACACAGACATTGTGAAAGGTGTACCCCCATCTAATCAATTAACACACCTAACACCTCACATATTTATCTTTTTTTGATGAGAATATTTAAGTTCTATCCTCTTAGCTTATTTTAGTTATACAAGATAGCTCATTTGTTTATTGCTGAATAACATTCCATTGCATAGATATAACACAGTTTCCTTATCCATTTACCATTGATGGATATCTTGGTTGCTTCTAAATTTTGGCAATTATGAAAAAAGTTCTATAAACATTTGTGTGCATGTTTTTGTTTGGACATACGTTTTCAACACAATTGGGTAAATACCTATGAGCATGATTGCTGAGCATAATACTTTTGAGGCTCAATCATTTTGCAGCCCGCATCAATATTTCATTCCTTTTTAAATCCTTGAATAGTATTCCAGTATATGGATATACCACATTTTGTTTACCCATGCACCAGCTGATGGAAATTTGGGTTGTTCTCACTTTCTGGTTATTATGAACAACCAAATAGAATAAAACAAAATAGATGTTCCAGGAACATTTTTGTGCAAGTCTTTGTGTAGACGTATGTTTTTATTTCTATTGGGAGTGGAATTGGTGGGATGTATGATAAGTTTCACATCTTAAGAAACTGTTAAACTGTTCTCCAAAGTGTCTGTACCAGTCTACATTCCCACCAGAAATGTACAAGGGTTCCTGTTTCTGGACATCCTTGCCCACATTTACCATCTATCTTTTATTACAGCCATATTAGTAGGTGTGTAGTGATATCTCACTGTGGTTCTAATTTGGGTTTCTGTATGATTAACGATATTGAGCATCTTTGCATGTGCTTTTTAACTATTCATATATTGTCTTTGGTGAAGTGTCTATTCAAATCCCTTCCCATTTTTAAATTGGGGTGTCTGTTATTATTACTGAATTGTAAGACTTGTATATTTTAGATACAAGTTCTTTATCAGATATGTATTTTGCAAATATTTTCTCCCAGTTTACGAGTTGTCTTATTTTCATAATGATGTTTTTTGAAGTACTAAGGTTTTTAATTTTGATAAAGTCCAGTTTGTCGAAATGTTGTTTTGTTTTGTTTTACGGATCATGCTTTTGTTGTTGTACCCAAGAAATAATTGCTTTACCAAGGTCTTAAAGATTTTATCCTACATTTTCTTTTATAAGTTTTATAGCTTTGGCCCTTACATTTAGGCCTCTTACCCGTTTTTAGATAATGTTTGTGTATGGTATGAGGTAAGGGTCTAATTTTACCTTTCTGCATGTGTGTATCCAATTGTCTCAGCACTGCTTGTTGAACCTCACCATATATTTCCAAGGCTTTAAAAAGAAGTGTTTTTCTAACTTTGATTTTGAAAACTTTCAACCCTACAGAAGAGTTAGAAGAATGGTACAACAAGTAGTCACACATCTCATACTTAGATCCACAAACTGTTACTAATTTCTCATATTTGTTCTCTCCAGACACACATGCACACACATTTTTCCTGAGCCATTTGAAAGTAAGTTACAAATATGAGGACACTTCACTCCTAAATACTTCAGCATGCATCTCCTAAGAAAAAGAAGGTTTCCACATTATTACCCCTGAGAAGTCAATATTAATTTAATAATATCATAGTCTAGATTCAAATTTACTAAGTTATTCCAAAAATGTATTTCATAGCTGTTTATGATTTCCCTCTCCAATTCAGAATCCATTCAAGGTTGGCACATTGCATTTTATTGTTAGAGCTCATGCTATTTTTTCAATCTAGAACAATTCCTCTACCTTATTTTCATGAAAATGGCTTTTTGAACAATCCAGGCCAGTTGACTTGTTGGAAGTCACACACTCTAGGTCTAATTGTTACTTTCATATTTAGATTCAGGTCAAACATGTTTGGCAAGAATATTTCAAAAATGATGCTCTGTACTTCTTATTACATCACATCAGGAGGTACAAGGTCAGGTTGTCGTGGTTTTGACAATGCTAGGTTTAATCACTTGTTTAACCTAGTGACTGCCAGATTTTCCCATTGTAAATGGACCTTTCCCCATTAGTAATTAGCAAGGAACTTGTGAGGTAATAATTTGAGACTGTGTGAATATCCTGTTCCCCAAGAACTTTTTACTCAATGGTTTTAGCATCCAGTTGATAATCTTTGTCAAAATCAATTATTATACTGGGAGCTGCATAAAGTGATTTTCTATTCTATCTTCCTCCTATATTTATTAGCTAGTATTTTCCTAGAAAAAAGATCTTTCTCCCCTTATTCCCTTCTTTCTCTACTGAATATCACTATGGACTAATGGATTATTATTATTATTGTTGTTGTTTTACTTTTATAATCCATTTCCATTAATATTTTCACAATTTCTAAAAAATACATATTTCCTAGCTCAGTCTACAGAAAAAACCTAAAAGCAATGTGCATCAGTAGCAATGAGCATACCTAGTGCCTAGACTGTGGTAATGACATACTGTTTCCTACTAATAGGAACCAGGGCTTTTGAGAGAAATGACTGATTCCAGGGCTGGAGTGGGGAAAGTTCAATGTGAACTGGGGAAATTTTGTTCACCAGAGAGCAAAGATGCACTAAAGAACTGATGGGGTCATGTAAAAAAAATACACAGGTTCTGGATTGAAGGAGATCTCACTGGCCAAATTTGGGATAATTTGAGCATTAAAAAGAAGTGCTTTTAAAATTATCCATATTTTACTAGGTTTCATCTATAACTTCCTTTCTCTCTCCCCCTGCCTCCTGCTTTTATTTTCTCATCATTCCTTTGCTCCTCAGTTTGCTCTTCTTACACCACTGAAAATATACCAGTAATCATTACATTGCCAAATGAAACAGACACTTCTCAGTCCTCAACATACTTCATTGTTACTAATAACTACTTACCCTCTCATGCTAGGCTTCCTTCTCTTATTGCAAGCAAGGACAAACAAGATTCATGGCTTACTTACCAGGGCCAGCCTAGGACAAGCTGAAAAAGAACCTAAACACATGGGAGAGGAAGACCTAGGTTGGAGAAGGGTCTGAGTATATGGGTTAGCAGCCACATTTTATCTATCTTGGTATTTTCAGGGATTAACCAGAGGGTGAAGCCCAGTTGGTACACACCAATGTGACTCACTCTCTGTGACATCTGGGGCAAACCACTTCATCTTTCTGAGCCTTAGGTTCCCCATATATACAATGAGAATGATAATGATACCAAACCTACGGGTTGTTTCAAGAACATCCATGTGCCAGTATATTGTGAGCTTTAGAGATTATTCATAAGAAATAAACATAAGAAATAAAATAAACACAAAGCAAACAAACAAACAAACAAACAAACATAAACTAAAAAGTTGATAATGTTATCTCTGGTATTTCTTCCCAACCTCCCTAAATTAAACTTCCCTTGACCATATCTTCCTCAAGCTATTATTTCTTTCCTTCCATTTTCCACAAAATTGCTTGCTCTCTCCATTTCTTTCTTTCCCATTTACTCTGCAACTGTCTGTTCTACTGAAACTCCTTTTACCAGGTTCAGAGACAAGTGATTTTTAATCTTCATCTTACTTGACCAGCATTTGATAATGGTAAACATACTTCAATTTTCTTTTGTTTTAAACAGTTATTGCCATTGGTGTGTCAAAGCCAGCTAGTAAGTGCTGATTATTAAATTATTCAGGAATTTTACAAGCCCTTGAGAGTATTTATATCATCAAAACTAGCAAATGCTATAAATTTAAGGCTTTGTTTTTTCAGAGACCTGGGTTACCAGCATACTACTTGGTACTGTTTCTATAAAATGACACATGTTCAGTAAAATATATTCAACTATTCAAACTTGAACAAAAAGTGCAATGACCTGAAATCTCACTACTGAGAAAAAAACCAAAAACACTGTTTGCTAGGAAGCAAAGTTTTTTTAATGGAGAACATATTACACTGCTGCTTTATAACCTTCCACAATATGCCATGGACATCATTCTATGTCAGTAAGCATGGAACTATGTCATAGTTAAATAGCTGTATAGTATTCCATTGTGTGCATCTGCCATAACTATTTTATTGTTGAGTATTTTAGGTTGTTTTTGCTCTCATAATGCTGAGACCAACATTGTTGCATGTATTTTTAAAATGCATTTGTACAATTTTCGATCTCCTTTGAGGTAAATTCCCAGAAGACTGCTGCCTCATAGAATATGCTTATTTTTCATTTTGATACATATTGCTTAACTATCTTCTGTAAAGTCCAAAAAAACTTAACGTTCCCACCAGTAAGTACAGGAGAGTGCCTGTTTCCCCACAGCCTTGGTAACACTGTGTTAATCTTTGCCAATCTCACAGACAAGAAACAAAGATACATGGTTTTATGTTCATGTCTTTGATAATCAGTGAAAATGAACATCTTTTTAAAATAAGTATTTATTGCCCATTTGTATGTCTTTTGATAACTGCCTTTTCATGTCCTTTCCCCATTTTTCTAACATGGAAGACTTTCTGCTTCTTGCCCTTTACTTAAGACATTTTCCTTCCTTAGATTTCTGTACACTAGTTGGCCCTTGAACAGCATGCGTTTAAACTGTGTAGGTCCACTTATACACATATTTTTTTTGAATAAATACAGTACCGTATTGTAAATATATTTCCCTTCCTTATGATTTTCTTAGTTACATTTTCTTTTCTCTAGCTTACTTTATTGTAAGAATACAGAATATAATGCAAATACGTGTTAGTAGTTAAGTTTTGGTGGAGCCAAAAGTTACATGCGACACCTGAAACTAATGTAACATTGTGTGTCCAATATACAAAAAAAAAAAAAAAGCTATCTGCAGATATTTGACCACGCAGGGGTGAGTGCCCCTAATCTCCATGTTGTTTAAGGGTCAACTATACTTCTTTCTGAGTCTTCTCCTACAATGTTGCTAGTTCTTTCCCAGGTTTCTCCCCCTCTGTTTGCCCCTTAAATGTTGATGCCCTATTCTCTTCTACTCTACCTACTTTTCCCCTGTGATGTCATCCACTCTTACAACTGTAATTAAAATCTCTAACAACGTGAACAATCCCGATAGTAATAATGCTATTAATAATTGCAAACATTTACTGAGTGCTAGGCACTGTAATTAGTGCTTACATGGAATAGCTTAGTTATTCCATGGAATAACTGTAATTAGTGCTTCCATGGAATAGCTTAGTTACTTCCTCACATGAAGTATGTAAGGCAGGCACTAGCATGAAGCTCCATTTTACAGAGGAGGAAACAGAGTCAGGAAAAGTTTAACTGGCTTGTCCAAAGTCACAAAGTTAGTAAATACAGAGCTGAGACTGAACTCAAGTCTTGCCTGATGCCAACCATACTTTATTACATTCCATGATGTATGCTATGTACTGTCTACATTAGAGGTTTTCAACCTATGGCCCATAGGCCAAAACCAGCCTGATGTGTTTTTGTTAATAAGGTTTTATTAGAACACAATCATACCCAGATCCACTTAAATACTGTCTATGGCAGCTCTGAAGCAACAAGAGCAAAGTTAAATAGGTACAATAGAGACATTATGGCCCACAAAGTCTAAAATATTTACTATCTGGACCATTACAGAAAAAGTTTATCTACTTCTGATCTATACACAGATAATTCCAAAAATCTACATCTTCATCACTGACCTATTTTCTGAGCTCTCTATCTAACTATCAGCTAGATACCTCCAGCCCATTAAGTACTTCAATGTCAACATTCTCAAAACTGGACTCTAATGCATCAGTTCCTGCCATTCCTGACCTCATACTCTACGCCCAGGGATATGACTGCATACTGCCATTCCTTACTTTTATACCCATGGCAGATATTGCTAATTGATCACATTACTCTTTCCCATTAAGCCCAGAAAGGGCTTCAGAATCTTTCTTAACACAGCCCTTTATGAAGGCCTGACATGGGATTGGCAGTAGCAGGTACAAAGAAGGGGTTGGAGTAAAAAACTAGGAGGTAGAATCAGTAGGATATGGAGATGATGGAGGCCAGTGTTTCTAGCATTTGTCTGGGTAGATGGTGGTATCTTTGGTGGCCACTATCAATCAAATGAAATTGGCACATGACATAAAACCTATCTGCCATCCCTGTAAGGAGAGCCACACCTAGCTTCTCAGTGGTCCTGGAATCTGACCGAGCTCTTTGACAATTCCATGTGCCTACACATGATTCTTTACTCCAGGATGGCACTCTCCTGCTCTGCCTGGCAACTCCTTTTTCCATGTTGGACAACCAGCTCAAAAGTCACTACCATGAAGCTTTTCCCCATGTGGATTAGTCATTTCTATGTGGTGCCCCCATCAGCTCAGAACTCTATTGTAGAACTGATACATAATATATACATTATACCATATCTATCTTTCATAGATTGGTCTGTCTATCCCACAAAACTGAGAGCTTCCTAAAAGCATGGCATAGATATTAATTTTCTTTGTGTCCCTGACATCTAGTAGTATCCAGGACATAGCAGAATGACAGTATGTTAAACTGAAAGGAGGATAAAATCATGCAGGTATCACCATCTAGCCAGACCAACGCTTGGTACGTAGTTCTTGACTCCAGCGCCTTCTCTGCACCTCCCACTACCAATCTTAGGTCAGGCCTTCATTATTTACTCTCCAGATTATTGCCACAATCTCACTGCATTTAGTTTTGGTCCCTCACATTGATCCCCTATGTTAATTCCCTCATTCAACAAATATCTATGAGTGTCTACTAGGTTCTTTTTGTTCTAGGCACTGAGACAAAATCCTCGTCCTCATGGAGTTTGTATTCTAGGACAGAAAAACACAACCATCAGCATGACCCACTTGTATGCTGCTCTGACCATGTCATTTTCCTTAAAACCTTCAGTGGCTCTTCACTGTTTATAGTCCAAATTATCTGAATATGGCATATAAAACCTTCCATGACCCTTAGACACTCTAATTTCATCTTTGTGTTCTGTACTCTACCAATACTGACATGCATATACCATGTTTTTTTCCCTGCCTCCCTGCCTTTGCTTTTGTTGTCCCCTTTGCCTGAAATGTTCTTCCCTCTTTTTTGTTTTTAACATTAACGCCTATTTCTTCATGATTTAGCTGAGATAGCACTTAATTTAGAAAGCCTCCCCTCTTCTACCTGAGGTTAAGTGCTTCTTGTCGATGTTCCTATAACAATATCCTGTGCAAACCTCTATTGCTGTGCTTCCACATTGCCTTCTCTGTTTTCCTGATGAGGTGGGACTCTTGGAGGGTAGAGACTGTCTTATTCATCTTTGTAACTCCAGGGATCTCCTCTAGTATAACACATATAGGCACTCAATAAATATCTGTTGAATTAAGGACCGTTACTTTCACGTGCCATTCTAGTTTATACCCAGACACTCTGCTGCATTCCAGGCTTTTATAATTAACTGCTTACCAGACATCTTTCTACCTCTCAGGTACCCCCAAAACCCCATGAGTGACAATGAACTCATCATCACCCCTGAAACCTACTCTTCCTCCTGTATTCCTATCATCATTTTTTTCAAATAACAACCATAGTGTCAGTTTTGATTATTCTGTCTTCTTCTCCTTGATAATTTTACTTCATAAATCCTCCCTTTTGGCCCCTCCTTCCTGTTGCCTCTGCCACTGCCCTCATTATCACCACCCTGGCTGGCTGTACTAGCCTTCTAGCCAGTCTTCCTGCCTCTAGTCTCACCCCTTGGACGTAATCCTCCACGCTGTGGCCAGAGTTATTTTTGTCAACGAAAAATCTGATTGTGTCACTTCCCTGCTTAATGATCTTTTCTGGCTCCCTACTGCCTTCAGGATAAAGTCCAAACACTTTAGTACAGTACACAAGGTCCTTAAGGATCTGGCCTCATCTAAGTTTCCAGCCTCATCCCCTGCTACTGGCTCATACAAACTTTCTGCCTCAACCATACTGAACTCTTGTTCACAAATCTTATTCTCTCATGCTTTCCTACCTTCACATGTTCAGCTCTCTTTTCCTTACTCTTTTCCTCTGTATCTGCCTAGGCTTATAATTTTTTGCTCCTGAAGACTCAGTTCAAGCATCACAACAGTCTCAGTACTTAAAATAAATCCTGTTATGAACATAGTACCTCCCCACATCCCTACTGAGCTTAGTGTCTTTGTTTGTGTGCTTCCCTAGTACTCTGTGCCTATAACAGCCATTAATCACATTATTCCAGAATGCTAGTTTACTTGTCAATATACCCCAGTTGACCACAAGTTTCTTGAAGTTAGGGAAGTGTCAGTGTGATTTATCTCTGTATCTACAGCGCCTACCATGTTTGCTTAAAACACAATAAAAACCCAACAACCAAACAAATGTTTAAATAAATGAATGCCTTCTTGACTTTACAAATGCTGATTCCTTTGCCTGGCATATTCTGCCTGGTAAATTCCTGGGTCACTATTATATCCCTAGCACCGAGCAAAATGTCCGACATGCAGTAGGTACTCAATTAACACTAACTGATTGAATGAGACCATGCTGAAATGCCACCTTCCTGACCCTTAACAGCCCTAGGTATAGCTGATTTGTCTCCACTCTCAGCTCCTTCTCCTGGAATACTTGTCACATTGCATGATTCATATGACTGCTTCCTTGCTAGAGTGGGAGTTCCTCGAGAAAAGAATTTTGCCCCACTCATCTCTGGATCTCCAGTTCCTAGCACAGTGGCAGGCATATAAGGGATGCTCAGAGACCATTTGTTGAATAAATAAATGAAAGAATAAGAAGACAGGACTTAGGGGAGCCTCTAGAAATATCTGAATGGATCTTCTAGACTGAGGAAATAGACTGTTCTGTGTAGCTGCAGGAGGCAGAATGGCTAGAAGAAAAATGGCATTATCTCAGCTCAACAGAAGAAATAATTTTGTTAACTTTTAGAATGGATTGAAGATCACATGGGATGCCGCTAGGGAAAGTGAGCTCCCTGTGACAAGAGGTGTACCATTAGACATTGGAGAATGCTAGGCTGTGATACTGGAGAGGGAATATCAACAGCAGATAAGAAGGTGTGGGTGGGGTGATGGTTGGAGGTGATGGTGGTTGTCATGCTAGATGACACTTGGGGTTCCTTCTAGATGGATCATCCATTAACCTGCACCCCTAAGAGGTGCCCACAGATTGGGACATGGCTTCTTCACCAACAAGACCTTTCTTAGCCAACCCAGGCACACAGCTGCTCATTATTATCTCCTTAGGGGTCAGACTACCTTACTTCTGTCCTTATCTTTAATAACTAGCAATGTATCTGGCACATAGTAGGAGTTCAACAACTGTTTCCTGGATTGTATCTGACTATTCAGATATCAAAGACCTTTCCCCTCTGACTGAATACATATTTTTTGAATGAAGTTAATTTAAATTCTACTATGTCACAGGGTGTGGCTTATATTATTCATTAATTATTTACTGGGTACTATTATATACAAGCAAGGCCACATGCTAAGCACTGTGAAAGAGAAAGCAACATGGACTTTCTCTTCCAGGAGGTTATAGTGCAGTAGGAGAGAGAAGCTATGAATACAGTAAGTGCAGTAGAGATATAAAGTGCCTAGCACATGGCGTGCTATATAATAGATAGTCATGGAAGGCTTAATAGTGGCCCCCAAAGATGTCCATGTCTTAATCCTCTGAACCTGTGAACGCTACATTTTATAGCAAAAGAGACTTTGCAGATGTGATTAAAGATCTTGAATTACCTGGGTGTCCCCACCCTTATTGTGATTATAAGTGTCCTTAGAAGAGGGAAGCATAGGGGGATTTGACACAGAAGAGAAGGTCACATAATGGAAGCAGAGTCACAGAGAAAAGCTATGCTGCTGGCTTTGAGGTTGGAGGAAGGGGCCATGAGCAAAGAATATAGTTCCAGTTTACACTGGAAAAGGCAAGGAAACAGATTTTCCCTTAGAGTCTCTAGAAAAAGTATAGCCCTTGTTGACACCTTGATTTTAGCCCCCAGAAGATTCATTTCAGACTTCTGGCCTCCAGAACTATAAGAGAATAAATTCTTAAATTTTAACCTACTAAATTTGTGGTCATGTTATAGCAGCAATAGGAAACTAATATAGCACTTAATAAATATTTGTGAATAAGTGGACTTTAAAAAAAGTTATATAAAAGAGGTAAACATATAAGGATTCCCTTGGGGTGGAAGAGAGCCTAAAAAGCTTTAAAAATGCTCCAAGGAGCCACGAATCACTTTTCCCTTGACTAGGCTGGCTTGGGGATTATTTGTGCAGTTTACTACTTGCCCACCATGGTGCTAGCAGCTGGTAGCCTCCTGAGCCACTATGGAAATCTACTTGGGGGTCACTTCTAGGGCCCTCACACTGCCTGAAATGCTATGTATGCCATGTAGCCCTAACACCTGAAAGTAGGAACAAGTTTTTCACTTAACTCTGATAGCAATCATAATCTTCTTTAAATTATTAGCTATCAACTATATGTTATTTTATATTATCTTCTAGTTGCATCAAACATCTGAGTGTTGGGGTGCCTGGGTGGCTCAGTCGGTTAAGCCTCCGACTTCAGCTCAGGTCACGATCTCGCGCAGTCCGCGAGTTCAAGCCCCGTGTCGGGCTCTGGGCTGACGGCTCGGAGCCTGGAGCCTGCTTCCGATTCTGTGTCTCCCTCTCTCTCTGCCCCTCCCCCGTTCATGCTCTGTCTCTCTCTGTCTCAAAAATAAATAAACGTTAAAAAAAATTTAAAAACAAAAAAAAAACAAAACAAAAAAACCCATCTGAGTGTTATCTGTTCAATTACAGAAGAGCTTAAGGGCAGGGACCATAGTTTACATATATTTTTGGATTTTCCATGATACTAGACATTCCACAGAGACTCAGGAAATACTGCTGACAATCAAGAAGCTGGGTAGGGGGAGAAGTGTTACTTTATGCTTCCTTTTCCAGACCACAACCAGTAAACTGACTCAATTAGATATCAGATATCTATCTATCTATCCATCCATCCATCCATCCATCCATCCATCCATCCAACATTGATTGTTATCTTACAATGGGCCAGGCATATACTTGCTACATTCAGTGGATACAGAAGTAAACACCTAGTTTTTGTTATTGAAGCTTTGGATGACAAAGACTGTTAAACTAACATTATAACACAATATGCTAGAGGCAAAAACAAATACTATTAAAACAAAGGCAAGAGCAACTAATTCTATGAGAGTCAGGAAGAACTCTAGAAAGGTGAAAATTAAGCTGTGCCTTGAAAGGAAAGTAGTTCTCCAGGCAGAGAAGAGGTGTATAGGGCATTCTAGACAGAGGGAGCACATGGGAAGTCACAGAAAAGTTGTGAAATGAAGAATTGGCTAGAGCAGGGAATGACAGGTGATGACACTAGAAAGATATGCTAAAGCCAGCCTTTAAAGTCATTCTAGGGAGTGTCTGGGTTTGTATTTTATATGTGAAGGATAACCAATGGATCTGATTTCTACTTCATGTGAAAAGCATCCCCCAATAGAAAATTTGCACTGCAAAGAGGATGTTTTAACTGTGAAATTACTATATAAAAATCTATATTATTTAAATAAGTAAAACAATAATCAGAATCTTTCTGAAAAGTGTAAGTTTGGAGGGGTCCCTGAGCTAATTCCTACTTCCCTATCCTTCCCTTCTACCAAGTAGAAAAACAAAATGCTGATTATTCAGGGAAAAATTCTTTTCTGGTGACTAAAATACACTACTAGTCTACTATAAGACCCAGAATTTCTTTTAATTGTTTTAGCTTTTTAATTTTTATTAATTTTTTTATTTTAGTATAGCTATCTATACAATGTTACATTAATTTCAGGTGATTCACAACATAGTGATTTAACACCTCTATACATTATGCTATGTTCACCACAAGTGTAACTGCCATACAACACTGTTACAATTATCACTGACTGTATTCCCTATGCTCTGCCTTTTATTCCTGTGACTTATTCATTCCATAACTGGAAAAATGTGCCTCCCACTGCACTTCACCCATTTTGTCCATCCCCCTACCCCTCTCCTCTGGCAACCATCAGTTTGTTCTCTGTATTTATAGATCTGATTCTACTTTTTGTTTGTTTTGTTTTTTAGATTTCACATGAGTGAAATCATATGGTATTTATCTTCTCAGTCTGATTTATTTCACTCAAAATTGTTGTTGTTGTTGTTATTATTATTTCTCTTCCTCCTTCTTTTAAAAACAGTTTTAATGAATAAATCACATGCCATACAATTCACCTATTTAAGGAGTACAATTCAATGGCTTTTAGTAATGTTCACAGAGTTGTGTGTATCCATCACCACAATCAATTGTAGAACATTTTTATTCACCTCTAAAAGAAGTCCTGTGCTCATTAGCAGTCACTACATACCTCACTTTTCCTGAGAGCTCCTGGGCCCTGGCAACCACTAATCTACATTCTGTCTCTACAGATGTACCTACTCTGGACATTTCATACAAATGGAATGTATACTATGTGGTCTTTGTGACTAGCTTCTTAGCATGTTTTCAAGGTTCATCCATGTTATAGCCAAACTTAGTATTTTTCTTCCTTTTTATTGTCAAACAATATCCCATTGTATGGATATACCACACTTTGTATTCATCAGTTAATGGACATTTGTTTTTTTTCCCCTATCCTTTGGCTATGGTGAATAATGATGCAATGAGCATTAGCATACAGATTTTTGTGTGGACAAATATTTTCAATTGTCTCAGGTATATACCTAGAAGTTCTAGGTCATATTTTTAAACTCTATATTTAACTATGTAGAACTGTCAGGGCGTCTGGGTGGCTCAGTTGGTTAAGTGTCCGACTTTGGCTCAGGTCATGATCTCGCGGTTCACCAGTTTGAGCCCCACATCCGGCTCTGTGCTGACAGCTCAGAACCTGGAGTCTGCTTCGGATTCTGTGTCTCCTTCTCTCTATGCCCCTCCCCCATTCATTCATTTTCTCTCTCTCTCTCTCTCAAAAATAAGTAAACATTAAAAAAATTTAACTATGTAGAACTGTCAAACTGTTTTTCCAAAGTG
This sequence comes from Neofelis nebulosa, assembly GCF_028018385.1. Lineage (NCBI taxonomy): Eukaryota > Metazoa > Chordata > Mammalia > Carnivora > Felidae > Neofelis > Neofelis nebulosa. The sequence goes on from NC_080800.1 coordinate 60,656,214, forward strand.
ACTGCCATTTTATATTCCCACCAGCAATGTACAAGTGTTCCAATTTCTCCATATCTTCTTGAGTATTTGCTATTGTCCATCTTTTTTTTTTTTTTATGACAGCCATCCTAGTGGGTATGGAGTGGTATCTAACTGTAGATTTGATTTATATTTCCCTAATGACTAATGATGTTGAATATCTTTTAATGTCTTTATTGGCCATTTGTATATCTTCTTTCAAGAAATGTATACTCAAATCCTTTGTATATATTTCTTTTTTCCAACTTTTTTTTTTTTTAAATTTATTTTTGGGACAGAGAGAGACAGAGCATGAACGGGGGAGGGGCAGAGAGAGAGGGAGACACAGAATTGGAAACAGGCTCCAGGCTCCGAGCCATCAGCCCAGAGCCTGACGCCGGGCTCGAACTCACGGACCGCGAGATCGTGACCTGGCTGAAGTCGGACACTTAACCGACTGCGCCACCCAGGCGCCCCATCCTTTGTATATATTTCAATTGGGTTATTGTTCTTTTTTTGCTAAGTTGTAAAAGTTTTTTTTTTTTTTTACATATATTCTGGATATAAGATCCTTATCAGATATATGATTTGAAAAGATTTTCTCACATTCAATGGGCTGTCCTACTTATTTGAAGATATTACTTGCAGCATAATTGTTTTTAATTTTGATGAAGTCCAATTCAGTTTTTCTTTTGTCACTTGTGCTTTTGGCGTTGCATCTTTTTTTTTTTTTTTTTTTTTCAACGTTTTTTTTATTTATTTTTGGGACAGAGAGAGACAGAGCATGAACGGGGGAGGGGCAGAGAGAGAGGGAGACACAGAATCGGAAGCAGGCTCCAGGCTCCGAGCCATCAGCCCAGAGCCCGACGCGGGGCTCGAACTCACGGACCGTGAGATCGTGACCTGGCTGAAGTCGGACGCTTAACCGACTGCGCCACCCAGGCGCCCCTTGGCGTTGCATCTTAAGAAACTAATGCCTAGAGGCACCTGGGTGGCTCAGTTGGTTAAGTGTCTGAGTCTTGGTTTGGGCTAAGGTCATGATCTCATGGTGGTGAGACTGAGCCCTGCATCAGACTCCATGCTGGGCTTGGAGCCTGCTTTGGATTCTCTCTCTCACTCTCCTCTCTTTTTGCCCCTGCCCCCCTCAAAAACAAAACAAAACAAAACAAAACAAAACAAAACAAAACTACTGCCTAATCAAAGGTCACAAACATTTACTCCTAAGTTTTCTTCTAAGAGGTTTATCTCTTACATTTAGGTCTTTGATCTATTTTGAGTTAATTTTTATATATGGTATGAGATAAAGGTCCAACTCCAATCTTTTGCATGTGGATATCCAGTTCTCCCAGAACCACTCATTGAAAAGACTATTCTTTCTCCATTAAATGGTCTTAGTATCCTTGTCAAATATCAATTGACTATGGATGTATGGGTTTATTTCTGAACTCTCAATTCTATTCAATTGATCTGTATGCCTTTCCTTATGCCAGTAACAGACTGTTTTGATTACTGCAGCTTTGTAGTAAGTTTCAAAATTGGGATGTGCAAGTGCTCTTTGTTCTTTTCCAGGACTGTTTAAGTTATGTTGGGTCCCTTGTAATTCCATATGTATTTTAGGATAATAAAGTTAATTTCTGCAGAAAAAGCCCAGGCCCGGATAATGTCACTAGTGAATTCTACCAAACATATAAGGAATAAGTTATACCAATGATCTATAATGTCTTCTGGAAAACAGAAACAGAAGGAACACTTCTCAACTCATCTTATGAGGGCAGTATGACATTGTCTTGTATATAGAAAATCCCAAGGATTTTACTAAAAAACTGTTAGAGGCAATAAGAATTTAACAAGATTGTAGGATATAAGATCAAAATATAAAAATCAATTATATTTCTACACCATAGCAATGAATCCAAAAATGAAATTTAAAAAATTCTGCATATACATTATAGCATAAACAAAACTAAATACCTAGGAATGAAATGAACAAAAGCAGCATGAGATTTGCATACTGAAAACTACAAAACACTGTTGAGAGAAGTCGAAGATCTAAAGAAATGGAAAGAAGTTACGAGTCTTGAAATGCACATTTTCAAGGGACCTGCCTAGTAGAGCAGATGGTAGCCTCAGAACTTGATACATGGTTATTGTTACATGAAAGGATAAAGAAAATAGCTGATACTTTTCCTGATGTGGGAAGATGCCCTTTAGACATTTATTTAGTTCATATATTTTGGGTTTTTAACTATAATTAGCTAGAAGGTCTGAAATGTTATATAGGTATATATATATATATAGCTAGAAGGTCTGAAATTTTTATAATTCTGTGTATCATTTTTTATAGAGCTGCAATTGTTGAAACTTCTGTAAATTTTCATAGTTGTTAGTAGTTTAGGACAAGGGCAGTTTTTCCAGCTGTAACTTTGGCATTGAAGAGCACCCCCATCCAAGCCTACAGCCTTTATGATCCAGGGTTGTGCCTACAAAATTACACTCTTACTTTCAAAGAAGGCACTTTCCCCCTTATTTTCAGTACTAACTGATAAAACCTCTTAACCCTCTGGAGAATGTGTTATTGGTGCTTCTATTGTTGCAGCTTCATTAAATGATTCTATTTGTACCCTTATAGATAATTTCTTTTTTAAAAAAGTTTATTTCTTTGAGAGAGAGAGAGAGAGAGAGAGAGAGAGAGAGAGAGAGAGAGAAAGCGAGCATGTGAGCACATGGGAGTGGGGTAGGGACAGAGAAAGGAGAGAGAATCCCAAGCAGGCTCTGCACTTGCTGTCAGCATGGAGCCTGACGTGAGGTTCGAACTCACAAACTGTGAGATGATGATATGAGACAAAAAGCAAGAGTCAGATGTTCAAATGACTGAGCCACCCCGGCACCCCCCACTTGTGGATAATTTCTATGTTTAAGAGCTAGAATGGTTACAGGAGATCAGCAGGAGAGAAAATTGCAACTAAGTGGTTAGAAATGAGAGGTATACCAGAGATGGAAAGCAAGATGGCTTTCCCAGAAATTGGTAACGGTCAAAATTTTCAGTGTTCTTTCCTTTTTATATCTCTTATCCATCTAATTCTAATGTCTCTTATTCTTTCTAGACAACACTCATAAACTGTTTTTATGCTTTGACCTACATGCAAATCTACACAGGTTGTATGGTGCTACAAAAAATAAGGAAAGTAAAATTCTTTGAAATTTATCTTTATGTTGGTATGTAGACTATGTATTATAAATATATATGTTATATATATATATACATATTATATATATTTCAAATAGTAATACTAAGACAAACCTTATAGCAGACACATCCCTAAAAAGTTATATGATAACACACTTTTTGCAGATCAAATCTTGAATTCACTAAAGAAATTTATTTAAGGAACTCAGTAGATGAATCCTGTTGTAATGAAGGCTCCTTCTATAAAATGAATTCTCTGTTCAACCCCTGTATCTATTCATTTGGTAATGTGCATTTTTAAAAATTTCCTGGTTTTCTTGAACTGGAGCATACCTATATTTAATCTTTAAGACAGTACTGAAATCACTATTAGAACACATTAGCTTTCTTTCCCTCTCTGCTGGACATGATGATCTAGGGAAGGAAAAATGAGCTAACAGGTCCTAACTTGTGCCATTATAGCTTGTGACTCGTTAACATATTATATAATCAGATGTTTCCATGCCTAATGTCCAAACCTTGTCATGATGTCTTCTGTGGGCTCCCTTTCCTGACACCCTGTTTACTACTCCTCCAGCCAGTTCATGTTGCTGTCTTTTGTGAGAATGGACTCAATAACTTTTACAGATCAAGAGTTTCTGTGTTTATTTATAATGCCATTGTTTTCTTTATCAAAGAGGGAGAATGAAAAACCAAAAATCCTTCTGTAATTTGATTTCATAGGTATGTCCAGTAAGTCCTCTTAGAGGCTTACATGTTCCAATGATAGGGGATAAGAATCAGGAGACTAGGTTCTCTCTGCCTTAGTTTTTGACTTATCAAAAAGTTCCTACCTTACACATCTCCTTCAAAGGAATATTATCATAAAGAGTTCAAATAAAAGCATTTATAAAAAAATTAAAAGTACTCACTATCCCCATTATCCAATTCATAACTTTTCCCACATTAAGACTCCAATTCTAATTTAACATAGCTAAATAAATCAGCTTTTGCACACCTGCCTCTCTCCACATAAAACATGCACACAAAATACATGTACCTGACTGTGGGAAATCAGAAATTAGTTCCACATAATGGACTTTCTTTTAACTACCTACTCTACACTTATAGTCCACTTTAAGGGCTCTATGCCTAGTGCCGGCAGTTCTAAGAACAGTGAGATCAGTTTGTCTACAGTTGTTCCCAACCTTTTTTGGCTCTGGTACACCTACACTTGCTTCCAAAAATATAACCCAGTCTGGTGCTCAATGGAATGAAGAACATCCCTGTGCTAATAGAATATAAAACAAAGAAGGCAATGGATATAGTTTTACATTTTAGGGTACTCCTAACAACACAGGCAAACCAGTGGAAATGATGCAATTGGCCCTTCGCTGAGAGAAAGCAGTCTGGGATTGGTTTTTTTTTCAAGGTGCGAACCCCAGCTTGGCCTCCCTTGTGACTGAAGATATGCTTTTGAAGAGATGGCTGGCCAAGGTAAACGGTGCAGCCAATTGCACTGGAATCAGCAAAAAGCAACTGACAAAAATCAAGGTCTTGTCCTTATTAACATTGTATTCTAACTGCCTGAGCTAACTAGCTACTGATACTGCCTGCAAAGAAACCAACTTTCATCAGAAACAAAAATGCGCTCGAGTACTAATACAGATAAATTGTTTGTCTCCATGACCTGCATCCAACATTGAGCCTATCCCAAAGTTGCCATCTGATAAGATGGAAAAACCCTTTATTTACCTGAACAGTTTTAAAAATTCCATAATTTATAATACCATTACCTTCAACGATCAATTCTATTTCATGTGAGTGGCTTGCATTCCAACTATTTACACTACATTTCTTTTTTCTTTTTCTTTTTTAATGTTTAATTATTTATTTTGAGAGAGAAAGAGTGCAAGTGAGCGGGGAAGGGACAGAGAAAGGGGAGAGACAGAATCCCAAGCAGGCTCCACACTGTCATCACAGAGCCTGATGTGGGGCTTGAACCCAGGAATGAGATCATGACCTGAGCCAAAATCAAGCATCGGACATTCAACCGACTGAGCCACTCAGGTGACCCTACACTACATTTCTTATAATTATCATACATTTCTGAGAAATTTTTAGCAAATATTGATGTTGTTTATATGAAATAGGTTTTAAAGGGCAAGCAGAAGTCTCTAAAGTTAATTAAGGTACCTTTTTTATGGATGTATATCTTTCTTAAAGGAAGTTCACAGATAGGGATTCCTGGTCAAGACATTAATAAGAGCTAAACAACCTTCAAGATACTTCCTAAGGGAAACTGTAATCATCTCTTGAGAGGTTTTATTAGTTGACTGGCATAAAGCACATAATTACCACTTGACTCAATCTACCTTGTATGATTTATTATTACAGTTATATTAAAGTACATCAGGCAAGATCAGTGATTTTCACCCCTCTCAATTTAAATCTTACCTTGATTTGCCCCCAGTCTCCAGAAGAGTTTAAAGAGCCAGTTTTACTAAATTCCAAAGACAGTTCATAAAATGCATGGAAAATAAAGATTCTCAGAAGAAAAATCCACCAAATTCTAGCAAAGACCAGCTAGGAAGTGTATGTAGCTTACTAGCATTTCAACTAAATTAAGTGGTATCATTGTGTAAGAATCTGTGTGGGTAGTTGGATTAAATATTTGAAAATATGCTTAAAAAAAGGAAAGCTGAGCTTTATTTTGGTGATAATACAGTTTATATTAAAGACAGGTTGGGGTAGAAGATTAAATTAAAGTAAAGCTAGAGAACAATATGTGACCCTATCCAACATTCCTTCCTCTTTCCTCCACAGAACTCTTGGTTCGTATATTTAAGCAGTAAAACTAAAAATGAAATCTCTCACTATAGTACAAACATTAAAAAAAAAGTAAGAGCAATTAGTCCTAGATACATACTGTGAATTTGCGCCTTCAATTTCCATTTAAGTTTCCTGAGAAAAGATGATGCCGGAATGGATTTAGGACTATGGACAATAAATAAAAAGGTTTGCTCTAAGTGCACACTGTATTAGAAAAATTCATCAGTGCCACAGACAACTTGTCCTCCTAGCAAGGACCAGCTTCAGGAACCGTTCAGATTACAAAAATAGGTGCTGATTATAAAGATGGATTGTATTTCTTAGGCTCACTTGAGATGAGTCCATTAAATAGACTGAAAAACACATTAAAATACATAAAATACCTTCTTCTCAAAACATCAAGGTTATCAAAATAAGGAAAATCTGAGAAAATGTCACAGCCTGGAGGAACATAAGGAGACAGCTTAAATGTAATGGTATACTATATGGGATTCTAGGACAGAAGGACATTAGACAAAAAAAAAATAGGAAATCTGAGTAAACTATGAACTGCAGTTAATAATGCATCAATATGGATTAATTAATTATAAAAAATATATCATATTCATGTAAGATGTTAATAATAGGGGAAATTGGGTGTGGGGTACATGGCAACACTATATACCATTGCTCAATTTTTCTGTAAATCTAAAACTATTCTAAAAATTAAATTTATTAAACATGCATTATATTTCTTAGGCTATTTGAAATGACTCCACCAATGAAAAATACTTAATACTGAGGGTGCAGCTCATGGGCCTGAATCAATGGCACTCAGGGCCATCAGCTATGAGCTGACAGCAGGACAAGATCTCCACACCTCCATAGTAATCCAGCTCAGAAAGCTGCAAATCCAGGCACCCAAAACCCTTTCAGAGAATTTCAATGGGAACAATGGAAAATCAAGACAATTAGCAAAACCTGTTTAACTTTCTTCATCCCAGACAACCCTATAGCTCTCAAACACACTATGGACAGCACGTTTCAAAAGCAGTGAAATCTCCATTTGCAGAATTCCAGCTAACAATTCTGGAGGGTCAGGGGTGGGCAAGCCAGCCCAGGCAACCAGCATCCTTCATCAGCTGCCAGCCTCTCTTGAAAGAGGGAGGAGCTGGTATCAGAGCAGAGGCAGCCAGGGTCATTACTGGCTCTTAGCTCAGGCACTACAATGTGCACTGTTACCTAACACTATTGTTTACACAAATAAAGCACATAAATGCCAAGTCGGACTCTTGCCCTCCTCTTGTCTAAGGATTCTTTAAGCACCAAGAATCATGGATGCTATATTTATCAGCCAGGTTATGAACTCTGAAGGATAGTTTCCTAATGGAAATACTGACCACAGTTAATTAGCCAAACACAAATTTCAAGGTGAAAATCTCTTGACTCTATTCATTCTTTCATTCAAATTATATATATTTATTGAAGAACGATTATGAGACAGATGCTGAGATGATGAAAAAATTAGCTCAGGAGAACACTTGGAACTGATGAAACAGTTTAGATGAACATCAGATCAATAAATAGAAACATGGATGACGTTAAAGAGAATCTCATCAAGCAGAAAACATCCTTGATTTAGCCTTGGATGCCCTCTAGTGGTCCCTTGGCTAAAATGCAAAGCTTATATAACAGCCCACAGTTTTTGGTCATGTTGAATATGCTGGAACTCTGACGTACTGACTGATTATTCGACTTTATGAACACTTAAACTTCTGACTGCGGTGTAGAATCTCCTCCCTCCCTTTCTCTCATCATTTTCCTGGTTCTGATAATTTCATAAAATCTGTTAAGATATTATCATTGATTCATTCAACAAGTATTTATTGAGAGCCTACGTTGAGAAGGAATTAACTCATCTTTCCAACTTAATAATTTTTAATTTTCCAAACATTTTGACACTCAATAAGTGAACTGGTAGTATGAAGGACACACCTCCAAACAGCTGTGAATTAATGTTTCTCAGTCATCTCCTGCCCATCCATTCCAACTTTCACACTTGATTATTCACCAACAAAATTTTATTGAGGGTTTACTATGTGCCAAGTAGAGTTCTAGGCAGTGAGCTATAGTAATGAACAAAAGAGATAAAAATCCCTACCTCCTACAAAGTTTTTTTCATATAAATATAAAATAAATAATAAAAATAAAGTTATATTCTAGTGGGAAAAGACAGACATAAATAAGTAAATTAAATAATTTTTTGATGATTAATAGTATGGACAACAATCACACAGTGTAAGGGCAATGGGAAGCTTTTTTGCAATGCAAATCTTAAAATATGGCCAGGGAGTCTTATTGAGACAGTGATTATTCAGCAAAGACTTGAAGGAGATGAAGGGGCACTAGCTGGGATAAGAGTATTTCAGGCAGTAGGAACAGCAAGGGGAAAGACCAAGAGGTGGGAATATGCCTGGTAGGTTCAAGAGACATGAGAAGTCCAGTGGCCAGAGAACAGCAAGGAAAGGAAGAAAACAGTTTTACAGGAGGAAGAGGGGAGAAGGAAGGAAGGTGCAGGGCTTTGTAGGGTAGAGTAAGGACTCCAGCTTTTACTCTGATTGAAACGAGGAACCAATGCAATGTTTTGTCCCTTCTCCTTATCCCCAATAGCCAATGGATCACCAAGTTCTGTCTGTTATGCCTCTAAAATCACTCTCAAGTGCTTTCCTTCCTTTTTAAAACCACTGTCACTACCTTTATTCACACTTTTATGATCTCTTCCCTGGTCTCTGAGCATAACAGTCTGTTCTTTTTCTTTATTAATGAGACTGCATAGAAGGGTGAACTGATCTGGGGTCAGGAGGTAGAGGCGGAGGCAAAGGGCAGGGCATAAGAGTGCAATTTACTTGCAGTCCTGGTACCTGGACCTGAAAACAAACACCAGAGTTACATTTAAGAGAGAATGCTAAGGTTCAGCTAGGAAAGCATGCCTATAATAGGGTTATAAGATCAACATGCTGATGGGTGGTCCTCCCAACTATTTCCTGATCAACAACCTTGTAATGAATCAGGCAGTTGGACAATCATGATGTTGCTGGAAAGCTATTGCTTCTTGCAAGATGAAACTGGTCTCCAAACCCTAGATTGCTGAGGCTAACTGCAGGGTACAGCATAGACAAGTGCATCAGGCAGTAGCAAAATACTTGGATGAGTGATCATGAAGTAGCAAGGGCACAATATTCTAAAAACTGCTTGCTGATATAGAAGGTCTATGGGAAGATGACTAAATTTCACCTCAGAGGTTGCTAGGTAAGAGTGCTTCAATTTTTGGCATGGGCAGACAGGGCTGTGCCAAAAGAAAATCTAACTGGTGTCCCACACCTGAATGATCCAGTTAGTGTTAATTCATACACTACTCAACAGCAAACACTTTTTCTAAAATTTTTTTATTATTATCTTTATTTTTGAGAGGCAGAGAGAGACAGAACATGAGTGGGGGAGGGGCAGAAAGAGAGGGAGACACAGAATCCGAAGCAGGCTCCAGGCTCTGAGCTGTCAGCCCAGAGCCCGCAGCAAATAGTTTTTCTATGTGACAGGCATTATTCTGTGTGCTTTACACATATCACTTCATGTAATACAACTGATATCACTTCATGTAATACAACTGATATCACTTCATGTAATACAACTGCTTTGTGAGGTAGGTACTATTATTATCTCCATTTCATAGGTAAGGAAATCAAGGGACATAAAGTTTAAGCAAGCTGTTCAAGGTCACATAGAAAAAGTGGTAGTGCTGAGATTCAAATCCAGGCAGTGTGACTTCAGAATCCCTGCTCTTAACCTCTATGCCATGTTTTATGGTGAAGGCTAATTGAATGTGTCCTTGGGTAGTCCATACTTGGTCGGCAAGGTACTGACCAGGCTCAGCGATGTCAATGGTTCCAAGGCAAGAGTAGGCTAAATGCCAGGAAGAGAAGAGGTCTGGATAGAGGAGTTGGATAGAGGAGTTGTAGTGCATTAGAAGAGAATTCTGAGGAGGTTGAACCAGAGGGCCAATTGTATTATGTATTGGAAGTACAGAAGTAGTGCTGCCCTCCCCCACCCCCACCAGAACATGGTTAATCCATATGGCCTGGCAGGTTGTCTGCTGGTAGTGGTACGGTGGAGAGGCAAATGTGGCTGAGGATGATTTTGCATGGCATTCTCCAAAACTACTGTATGAACTGGAGGCTGTGGTTGGGGAGCAGATGGCCATGGAACCTGTGAAAGTGGAAGACCTTTTAGATGTATGGGCAGCAATGGCTGGTGTGAATTGAGGTAATAGGCAAAGAGGGACCCAACACTAGTAAGAAGGTGTTACAGATGTGGGAGGTTGGAAAATCTGTACTGAAGTTCACTGGGACAATGTCCCAAGAGCCTGAAGGTTACCTTGGTCTGTTTTTACCTCAACTACAGTGATTATTAGTGGTTAGGTCAGAATGGGGCAACTAGAAAAACCTTTAGACCAGGAGTTCTCAAACTGTGCTGGGCATCAGAATCACCCAGGGAGGCAGTGGCAAAAAGTGAATATTCTTGGGCTGCACCCTTAGAGGGTGTGATTCACGAATCTTCATTTTAGGATTAAGATGCAAGTGGTCTACAGAACACAGTATGAAACAAAATCCATGAGATTACATGCAAAGTTTGAATGGGCTGTGTTGGCCTGTTGGAGTGGTACCCATGAGCACAGGCAAACCCTGATCATAATAGCATGGGGCATCTCGGAACAACATAAACCTCTGGGCTGCCCTGGAATGGGCCCGAATCTTTATGTTCTACACATGCATCTGCCTGCTCCCTATGCTGTGGCTGGGGTAAATGCCTATGACTTTCTCGGGCTGAAACCCATTTCTACTGCCTGTTGATATTCTGAATTCTGAAATAGGATGGGTGCTTTGGGAAGGGTCTACTTTACCTGGTATGGGTTGAGTTTACGAGTCTGCCTTGGCTGCTCTAGGCTATAATGGTTTGAGCTCATGATCACAAACTGCCTGTCCTTCTAAAAGGAAGTGTCTCCTTATCTTGAAAGTGGCCTTGATCACTAAGAGCTCTTATTCCCACTTGGGGTAATTAACCTTGGTTCGGGCCAACTTCCTGGAGATGTGGGCGCAGGGGCAGAGATGAAAGTACTCAGGTCCTCCTGTAACAGGACAACAACCCCAAACCATCACCCTCCCACTCCATCCACATCCTTGTACATGGATGCTGAAGGCATTAATCAATGGTACAGGCCAAGGCTGGGGTAGAAGGCCTTCAGCTACAGGAAGGTCATTTTTGTGTCTGGGACCAAATTCCCTTCATTTCAGAAAGGCTTACATCTTATCCAGAAACACAACATTCACACTTCAGGGCTTGGCCTGGAGACAGTACTACTAACATCCCATTACCATGTAGCTTAGAGATTCTGTGACATCACATTAAATAAATTTATCAAACTATTGCTCAGGTAAATAACTATTCTAAGAGGTGGTGTGTGATCTCATTTGCTTGAAGAAGGCAGGAGCACCACACAGGAAGTTCCATACATTACTTTTCTTAATCTAGATGAGGTTCTTGGTGCCCCTAAGGTACAGACAGCTCTGTGGATAATAGAGACTTATGGAATTAAATTGGGACGTTCCAGGTTAACAGAAAGGATTTTGAATAGTGAATACACTGAGGCTGAAATAATCTTGACAGAAAATATTCTCTGCTTTTTATTTTCAGAAAGTGTCTCAAGGCCAATGAAGAAGAACTGGAGGATCTGATGAAACCTGCAGTCAGTTGCTGTCCAAAGTTTTTATATTATACAAGGCCTTGATTTTAGACTGGGAAACATCTGCTCCTTTGGTATTAAAGGAAAAGTCCTGGGTATTGGCACTAGTGTACAGTCAATTTCCCAATCAGGCGCAGTCTCTCTGTCTCTCAGTAGAGAATATCTTCATTTGTCTTTTGGGTATGGGTTGGACCTAGCAGTGTAAAGGTTTAGTTGAACAGGGAATTCTATGTGATCTTTGGGAGGGGTAGGGGTATAGGGAATCCTGGCAATAAAAGTCTGACAAAACAAAAGACATGAGTCTTGAAGGCAAGAGTGAATAGTCTACTCTGTCAAGAGCAGCTTATAGGCAAAGGGGAAGTGTAAGTGCAGTGGGGGACAAACAGTACCAGGGCTGACTTCAGCTGGATAGGTAGTGGGACCTGCTGGACCAGGGACTTTTCTGAGAGGCTACCTAGGACCCCTTGAGTATAACCCAGTCCAGATATAATAAGTGACTTTTATCAAATGCTATGTGCCAGGTTCTTTGCTAAGCTTTTTAATGTAATTATTATTAGATTTAATCCTTATAACCCTATAAGGTAGATAAATTATTATATCCAATTTACAAATGAGGACACTGAGGCACAGAAGTTTTACAGCTAGTAATTGAGGGAGCTGGGATTCTCTGGACAACACTGAACTACTGTGATGTATGGTCCTCCCCAGTTCTAAAGGAAGTATAAGAACACACCTCATCCCCTAGAGGCTAGGGGTGGTGATGCCATAGGAACAAAGCATGTCTTAGCTGGTTCCTACTTTGCTGCCTGGCTGGGCAGTCTTCTGATGGAAGGGCTGGTGCCTTACAGGTTGGGCACATATTGAAAGAATGATCTGGGCTACTACAGTAAAGGCATGTCTCTTTTGTCTGGTGATGTGTCTGTTCTCCAGGTGCCAGCACTGAATGGGTATAAAGAGAATCCAGGCCTCCATTTTCATGTAGTTATCTGTTTGTAAAGGTTGGAGGGCAGGAAGTGCAAATACAGGAGCGGGGCTGGCCACTCAGTTAACAAGTTATACTCTGCATACAGCCCTTTGGGGAAACTAATGCAATCCACTGTCATTCACTCCATGCATAAGGAACTGGAGGCCTTGATCATACAGCTCTAGTGCCTTTGATCATAATTTCCAGGTGGGTAGTACCTAAGAGCTAGAGGTCTAGTTCTACATTCTTGTACAGCTTGCCAAGACACAAGGCAGTTTCATGGCTCTACCATTTGCTGCCCCCCAGGTGGAAGTACCAGAAACCAACAGCATTCTAGGATATATCTCTGTCTCTTCTCACAGGGAAGCAGGACAGAGTGGGCCCAGCTGGCAAAGATCTGGTGTTGCCATGTGGTAGGCAGAAATGTTATCGGACAAGAGGACATAAACAGGAATGTGGGAGGACGAAATGCATCATTGAGCTAGAGATGTAGGTCTTAAATGGATTATCAGAATAGGATAAAGGAAAATATTGGGAGCTGAGATGCAGAGTCAAATAGGTTAAGAGATACCAGAAGGCAAGAATGAGGAATAGCCAGTCAAAGTGGACAAATAAGATATCTCCAGACAATTCTGGAGGTTAGGAGTCACTGTTCTGTGTTGGGTTTTAGTATCTCCTAGCACATGTTTACATGGACAGGGTGAGTCCCATTTAAGGGAATCTAGATGCGACAAGATGACTTCCTAAGAGTCTGACTACAAAAAGCAGGATCAAAGGATTCAAAGCAGCCTGTGAGGAAGTGATAGAAGAGAGCAAGAGTTGTTTTACAGAGAGTATTGGTCATTGTACAGGCACTCTTCAGTTCACTAGTAGGCAACACACTCAGTCGTCTGTAACACCCTCCTTCCCTTCTTTTGCTCTGGCTTCACAAGTGGTGGTACTCCTCCCAAAGCCACTCACCCCATCCTCTCCTGCCTTCTCTGAGACTTTGCTCCATTTCTTATCCTTCTCATATTTCCAATATTTCCCTTTCAGCCCATACATATTATTAAATCTTTTAGAGCAAACCCAACAAGCACCCCTCAAGCCTCACTTTCCCTTGACCATTGCCCTCCTCTTTCCTTTCTTTCCCATTCAAACCTTTGGACAGTTTATGTTCCTTTCCTGTCCATTGCCTTAGTTCCTGCTCACCCTTCAACATTTTGTATTCCCATCCCTCTCCAGGATGTTATCTTACCAAAATCATTAGTGACTATGTTACTTGCCAAATATGACTGACATTTTAGTACTTCTCTGGATTGACCCCTCCATAGCACATGGCACTGCTGAGAGCTTTTTGCTTCTTTAAACTCCTCTGCTCCCATGGGATTCCATGGTCCCTTTCTATTTTGATTATCTAGCTGGCCCTGATTGTCGCTTTTTGGCTGAATTCACTGGGGCCTCTTCTTATACTTGCCCATTACAAGTTGGTGTTTCCTGGGGCTCTAGGCTCTACTTTCTTTTTCTCCTAACTCTCTGCCTTTTCCCTAGGTAATCCTGTCCATTTTCATAGTTTGCACCACCACTTTATATACTGGCAACACTTCTGTTTCTATTTTTAGCTTCCACCTCCATCTCCAAATTGGAGTATCCACTTACCCTGGCTATTACCTTTGCTGCACACCAACACCTATTCTTGTTTATTGAAGTTTACAAGGGTTAAGTACATAGGTTGGAAAAATCAGGCTGCCTGGGTTTGAATAACAATGTGATCACTTACCAAGCTTGAGCAAGTTGTTTAACCTCTTTGTACTCCAAATGGGTAAAAGAGAGAAAATAACAACATCTGCTTCTTAATATGAGAATATATGAGAGCTATGAGAATATATGAGACAAAATTCAGGTAAGGTAGCATCTAGCATGTAGCTCAACACGTTGGCTATTGTTATCAATATCCTGCTTTCTTTGGGACTCCGCTCAAGGAAGCCAGAAACTTGAGTTATCTTCCTCCTCTTTCCTCTCCACTCATATCCACTAATCATTAATACTTGATTTTATCTCTTAAAGCTGTCTCAAGTCAGCCTTCACCATTCTCCATCCCACAATCTCACTACTCTGCCTTAGATCGGGTCTTCATCACTTGTCATTTGGAGGACTTGCTGGTGTCCTATTCAGTCTCCCTACCTCCAGTCAACACTTCTTCAATCCTTCCATCCTCTATGACTGCAGAGTTAGTTTCCTAAAATACAGATCTCATGTTACTTCCTCACATAATTTTGCAGTGCCCCCCCCCCCATTTCCTACTACAGAGTTTCTCAAAGTATGCACATCAGAATCACTCCTAAAGTTTGGAAGTTGTAGGTTCTGAAACACTACTCCAAACCTACCCAATCAAGATCTCTGAGAGAGAACTAGATATCTACATTTTTCATTTGGGGGATTCAGATATTCATGAAGCCTTTCATAACCCATTTCCTACTTTTCTACCTCACCTTCTGCCATTATCCACTTGGTACTTTAACACCTCCAGCACTACAGGGCAGTGTGTAGTTTCCCAAATTCACCAAGCTATTTTACATCACTCTGCTTTTACAAAGGTGGTTGTGGCTTTCTGAATGCTGTTCACCTTCTTGTCTCCCTGGCACACTCCTTTGCATCCTTTGAAGTCTTCTTCGCCATAACCTCCCTACTGACCAATCTTATTTTACTTCTTTACAGCACTATTTCTCAATCATTTGCTCATTATCATTTCCTAATCCAAGGAGCCTTTTTAGATACGTTGTCTTAACTGACCACTCTATAAAATTTTAATATCACAGATATACTGCACATCATAAACCATGTAACATCTAAGTTTTTTGTTTTCCCCCACTCACAAGAATCAATTTTTGCTCTGGTGGCAGACACTACTCTCCAACCTGGTCTTCTCAATTTTCACTTTTGATTTCTCTGGTAAGTCTTTTCTGATTCTCTTCCTATATTTTTGAACATTTCTTCTCCAGATTCCTTTGTAAGCCTATCTTCTTTTACTTGTCCTGTAAACACTGGCATTCCACAAGGCTCAGTATTTGTTTTGTTTTGTTTTTCTGTATTAAAGATGCCTCTCAGGTGATTTTTATGTATTTTCTTAGTTTTAATTACCACCTATCACACTGTTGATGCCCAAATCTGTATTTTCAGTGAAGATAGTTATCCTGAGCTCTAGCATCTTGCTATTCCAAGTATGGGCCACAGATTGGCAGCATTTAGTATCATCTGAGAGTTTGTTAGAAATGCAGATTCCCAAGTTTCATCCCAGACCTCCTGAACCAGATCTGCATTTTATCAAGACCCCCAAGTATTTCATATGTACAATAGAGGCTCAAAATTCCTGGGCTGGACCCTGTTAGCAGCTCTCTAGGAGACATCTCTGATTACATGTTCCATAACCACATCAGCTCTCATCTCTTACTCTTCTTGGTTAACGGTAATAAAATTTACTCAGTCATCTACACAAGAAATCTAGATCACTCCTTCCTTATCATTTATATTAAATTGCTTACCATTCCTATCTCTTCTAGCTACTAAATGGCTCCTGAATTTATTTGCTCTTCTATGCTCATCACCACTGCTTTCACTTCCTTTTGGGTAGATTATTACAGTAAAGTCCTAATCAATTTCTCTATCAACATCCTCCCCCAACTCTCCACCAGTTTACCTGCTGACTTGCTAGAATCAGATCCCTAAAATGCAAATCTGATCATGTTACCTACTCCTGGATAAAGCTTTCTTCAGTGATTTTTCATTGTCCAAAGCCAGGGTTCTTAACCAGGGATCCATCCATCCAGACAAGGGCTTTAAGAGAGTCTTATACTTTCTGAAATTACAAGGAAAAATTTGTATATGTGCACTTTTCTACACAGTAGACAGTATACATAGTTTTCATCAGATTTTCAGAGGGTCCATGACCAAAACAGGTCAAGAACCACTGATCTGAAGGATTAAGTTCAAACTATGTAGCTTGGCATATAAGGACCCTTTATACCTCTCCTACCTTACTTACAGTCACTTACCTACAGGAGTTCCAGCTTTAATTACAGACTCGGAAGTTCCCTCAGCCTTCATGCATCTCTGTCCCTGCACATGCTGTTTCTGGAATAACCCCAAAGTTATATACATAGCCAGTACATGGTGTGGCCTGGATTTGCACCTAAGTCTTATTTCAAAGTTCACAGTCATTTCACTCCACAGTGACTTGACATTTTACATTGTGGCCTAGTACACACAAATACATACACATACACTAGAACAAGTTTCATGAAATCCACCTTGGTATCAAAACATGCTGGCTGCAGCCCACTAAATTGATACAATGTTCTGTTAGTGAGCTGCAACTCTCACTTTAAAAAACACTGCACTAGACTTTTGCTGATACAGAAAGTTCTTATTACTGAGAATTTATTGCCTTAGCCCCAGAAGTATCAAGGTTTTGAGGTTTCCTAGGCATACAAAAGCTGTCATAGCATGAAGGCATTTGCTAATGAACTGACCACTTTTGTCAGTCTCCATTCAAACAACCTACTCGTTTAAACACTAGTACCTATCTCTATCCATCTGTTCAATCACTATGTTTTTTATGGATTGTCATATATATCAGTGAGCAATTCACTACAAATTTATCACAAAGTAAAATTACAAATCTTATAAAAATATGCAAGATATCATGAAGTTAACACACAAAACTGACAACCAGGATTTGTAGACCAGTTTACAG
This sequence comes from Neofelis nebulosa, assembly GCF_028018385.1. Lineage (NCBI taxonomy): Eukaryota > Metazoa > Chordata > Mammalia > Carnivora > Felidae > Neofelis > Neofelis nebulosa. The sequence goes on from NC_080800.1 coordinate 60,673,681, forward strand.
ATGAAGAGGAGAAAAATAACTAAGGATAATGATTTTAAAAGTTGTTTAAAAGAGAGTGATTTGAATACCAAATGATTAAGGAGAAGCCCTCAGAAAAACTGGAAAAGCCCTTGAACATTTTTGGCAAAATCAACCCTCTTAACGATTGTGCTGCAAAAATCTCACAGAAAGTCAAATGTACCATCTTGAAATGTTGCACACTTTTGTTTGAAAAATTAGGCCCAAACAAAAGGAATCAATCCTCAATGCATTCTTTGTTGTAAGAATTACATAGCATTCAATTCTATTAAGACACAAACGTATTTTAACAGTTTTTAATTATTCAAGTTAGTATACTAATCAAGCCCTGCCCGCTCCATTATTTACTTTAAAATTTTAGTCCTCCTTTTATTTTTAAAATATAATTTATTGCAAATTGGTTTCCATACAACAGCCAGTGCTCATCCCGACAAGTGCCCTCATCCCTGCCCATCACCCACTTTCCCCTCTCCCCCAACCCCCATCTACCCTTAGTTTGTTCTCAGTCCTTAAGAGTCTTTTATGGTTTGCCTCCCTCCTTCTCTAACTTTTTGTTTCCCCCCTTCCCCTCCCCCATGGTCTTCTGTTAAGTTTCTCAAGATCCACATATGAGTGAAAGCATATGGCATCTGTCTTTCTCTGCCTGGTTTATTTCACTTAGCATAATACCCTCCAGTTCTATCCATGTTGCTGCAAATGGACAGATTTCATTCTTTCTCATTGCCAAGTAGTATTCCATTGTATATATAAACCACATCTTCTTTATCCATTTGTCAGTTGATGGTTTAGTCCCTCTTTTAAATGGGTTCACTAAGTGGCCTTCTGTCTGGTACCAAGTACCCTCGAGTAGTAAGAACCTCCTGTATAACTCTTTGTTTCCTCATCATCTGGAATACAGCAGGAGCTTAATAAAAGTTTGTTAAATGAATAATTGCAATGGCCTTCTCCTCTCTAGTCTCAGTTCCCTCAGATCCAATCAGTACATTGCCACCCTCTCTAAAATTCTTCAGTAAATCCCCACTGGCCCGAGAAAAAAGTCCAACTCCTCAGCATAGCTTACAAAACCTTTACAGTCTGGTCTTGCTCTATTTGCCCTCACATTCTGGCCACATTTAACTACTTTCAATTCTCCAAATGCCCCATACTTTCCACTGCCCTGTTTTTATTGTTCCCTCTGCTTGGAAATCTCCATCCTTGCTGACGATAGGAAGGCAAACTCCTTCTCCTTCTTCTGTACACTCCACCACCCTGCACATAACTGGAGCATACACTGGTCATATTGTGTCTGTACTGTAACTGCTTCCCACCTTGTTCCAAGAAGTTTTTACTATAAAAAGTTCTGCTGATAAAATACACATTAGAGAAGATATAGGAAACAGAAAAAAGATACATGCATACGTGTGTATGTATGTGTATGTATCTATATATATCTATATCTTTCACAATATCATCATCCCCACAAAGTCACCAGTATCATTTTGTTGTATTTCCTTCTAAGAAGAAAAAAATTCTTTTTTCATAAGCATCTATTTTTTTACATGACTAATCAGAGTGAATGTACAATGTTATAGCTACCTGCCCTTTAAAAACAAAGCCAACATTATACAATATGCACTGTTTTTTAAAGTTGTATTTTATTTGAGAGGGAGGGAGGGAAAGAGAGAGAGGAGTGTGAGAGCGGGGCAGGAGCAGACAGAGAGGGAGAGAGAGAGAATCCCAAGCAGGCTCCACACGTCAGTGTAGAGCCCGACTTGAGGCTTGAACTCACCAACCGTGAGATCATGACCTAAGCCGAAGTCAGATGCTCAACTGACTGAGCCACCCAGGCACCCCAATATGCACTTTTTTTGTTATACAGTCATCCTAACCACCATTTGTTAATGGTTACATAATAGCCCATCAAGTGGATATGTTACAGTATAAAACTTAACCATTCTGCTGTTGTTGGATATTCAGGTCTCCCTCCTCTTTTTTGGCTATAAGAGAGAAATGACCATCTTCATACACACAGCTTTTCCATATTTTGGATTGGCTTATTTCCTTAGGTTAGATTACCAAGAGTTATAGATATATGAGGTAAAAAAATCTTTCTTCCTTCAGCTCAAATCTGGGAGGAGAAAAATGTATACATGTATATACTATGTTTCAATCTCTCTTCCCATAATTATCAGTGATGCTATTTATTCATGTTTATTTACTATTTGTTTCCTCTTTTGTGAATTAGTTGTTCATGTCTTTTGTCCATTTATCTAAATTTTAGTGTTTTAAAAAATCAATTAGAAGGGCGCCTGTGTGGCTCAGTCGGTTAAGCGTCTGACACTTGGTTTCGGCTAAGCCATGACCTTATGGTTGGTGAGATTGAGCCCTATGTTGGGCTCTGCACTGACAGCGTGGAGCCTGCTTGGGATTCTCTTTCCTTTCTTTCTGCCCCTTCCTGACTAGTTCTTTCTCTCACTCTCCCTTTCTATCTCAAAAGCAAATAAATAAACTAAAAAAAAATCAATTAGAATAAAGAATTTAAACATCTGTAATATTTGCTGTAACTTTTTTTGCATCTTTTTATTTTGGTAATATTTTAGCTGCAAAAGTAATAAAATCTCTTTCCAGAAATTTTGCAAACTAAAGAAACACATTTTTAAAAATCATCAATAATTCTGCCACCCTAATATAGCCAGTATTATTATTCCCACTGTTTTTTTTTAATGTGTGTATGTTCTATAAAGTTGTAATCGCAGTGTGCATACAATTTTAAAACCTGATTTTTTATTAACACATAAGTATTTTTCTGAAATGCTCTATAGTCTTCATAATCATCATTTAAAAAATAGCATAATATTCTATGGAGTAGATTCACCATTTCCTTGTTACTACATATTCATATTATTTCCAATTTTTTTTGTTTCATAAGTAACGCTGATAAAGGCTTCCATGCAAATAGTTTTTTTGTATATTTTGCATTATTTTTTCTGGAAATATTCTCAGTAGTAGGATTAAAGGACATCAGTCCTTATCCCTAAGGTAGATAAAGGGCATTAATACACATTAGCTACCAAATTACTTTAAGGGGCTGAAACACTATTACCAGCCAAATAAGTACCATCTTTTTCAATTCTGGCTTAAAGAGAGGCTACTTAGTTGTTTAAATTTGCATTTCTTTGATCAGTAGTGATTAACATTGCCCCATGTTTTCCAGTTGTTCTTAAACACCTTGGTAAATTGTCTATTTGTGCTCTTTGCCCATACTTCTTATACATCATACTGTATAAGTGCCTTACTTAGAAAATATAAACCTGTCACATTCTGTCATATTTTTGTCAAATATGCCTTTTTAGTCTGTGTTTAAATCTTACTTTTTAAATGGCCACAAAACTTTTTTTTTTTATTTTTTAATATATGAAATTTACTGTCAAATTGGTTTCCATACAACACCCAGTGCTCATCCCAAAAGGTGCCCTCCTCAATACCCATCACCCACCCTGCCCTCCCTCCCACCCATCAACCCTCAGTTTGTTCTCAGTTTTTAACAGTCTCTTATGCTTTGGCTCTCTCCCACTCTAACCTCTTTTTTTTTTTTTTTTTCCCTTCCCCTCCCCCATGGGTTTCTGTTACGTTTCTCAGGATCCACATAAGAGTGAAACCATATGGTATCTGTCTTTCTCTGTATTGGCCACAAAACTTTTAAAAATTATTTTGGTTTTAAAATTTTGTATATCTAAATTTGTTGATCTTTCCCTTTGGGAATTTTTTCTATTACTTCCTAAGCTTAGAAAATCTATTCCCCTTCAGAAGCTTGATAAATATCCATTCATTCTAGTTTTTTTTTTTAATTTGATTTTTTATATTTAACTCTTCAATCTAGCTGCCACTTCTTTTAGTTTATTACAGGAGTTGAGGGTATAAATGCTACCAGCTGTCACAACATCATTTACTGAACAATCCTTTCCACTCCTATTCACTTGCAAAGCATCTTTTATAATAGACTGAATTCTTGTATGTAAAATCTCTTTGGAGAGCGTACCATAATATCATCTGTCTAATCTTATACCAGTGGTACCAGTGTTTTCATTATTCTAGTTTTGTATGTTTAATATCTAATAGCATTATTCCCTCATCATTCTTCTTTTGAAGAATTGTCTTTGAAAATCACTGTTTTTTAGTTTCTGAATGCAATTATTTGCTGTCTTACCTCTTAAGGTATCAATTTCTTGAGGGCAGGATTGGTTTTATTTCCTTACAATAGACTGCTAAGAATAATATTACTGGGTCAACAGGTATGAACATTTTCCCCACTCTTTTAAACACTTATTTCCAAAGCTTTCAAAAAGAGTGCACCAGTTTCACTGTAACCATGCCAGAACAAGGATATTTTGAAGATTTGTTTTCAAAATTGGTCGGGGAAAATATACCATGCTTCAATTTTTATATCTCTGCTTATTAGTGATGATAAACATATGCTTGGCATATAGTAGGTGCTTAATCAGTGCATGCTGAATGAATAAATGGAATGTCTGAATCCATACAAGTATTTGGGGATGGAAAAGTTTAAACAAATATTGTGGTTATAATAGATAATGCTTTCTAGATGTAAGTTGGTGGGCTACATGCCTGTAGTCCATTTGCAGAGATGTTCCAGAGGTGCCAAGAACCCCCTAGAATTTGGACCAGAATTGGGGCAATCCCTAGAGACTCTCGGTAATTTCTATTCACCACAGTGTCTGTTTCCAGGTAGGATCATCTGAAAGCTGTCTGAAACACTTAAGATAATACCCACCTACATGTAGCCCAGAAGCAGCCATGATTCGCTCTAGATTGAGTATGCTTCATTTCAAAGCAAAACAGTGACAAGTGGCAGGTATCTGGGTATTCCACTAGAAACTGATCCAGGCGCTGAATTTAAATATATAAGATCTGGGGTGCCTGGGTGGCTCAGTCGGTTAAGCGTCCGACTTTGGCTCAGGTCATGATCTCACAGTTTGTGGGTTCAAGCCCTGTGCCAGGCTGTGTGCTGACAGCTCAGAGCTTGGAGCATATTTCAGATTCTGAGTCTCCTTCTGTCTCTGCCTGTACTCTGCTCATGCTCTGTCTCTGACTCTCAAAAATAAATATTAAAAAAATTCAAAAAATTATAAAAAACTAAATGTATAATATCCTCCAGTGCCACATGCAGAAACTAGTTCTAATTCACAGGATCAGGCATTTTCCACGAAACCACATTACTTTTCTTCCCAACTTGCTAAGCACAAGAGGATTCGAATAGAGGTCATTGGTTCAGAGAGGCTGGGTTCCCCCCTCCCCACTCTGCCTTTCATATGTGGTTTAAAGGAGGGTCATTTTTTTTTTTTGTCCTAGGAATCACTGTCTTTATTTTGAAAATTTTTAATAGAGCAAAAGCTAACAGAAGGTAAGCTGTTTCTCTTTGTTTTTAAGGCCATGTAAAACTCTTTATTAAACACTGGTTCTCTTAGCGCCATCACCTCAGTAGTAGATTCTAGTAGTAAATTTTCTCAAGGACTTCCTTGGTCACACAGAAAATCTGCCGATTTGATGAAATGAATTCCATATTAGTATCTTAACCTTCATCTGCTGAGGTTGTTCTCAAAGTTTTATTCTGAAAACCAAAGTGCCATTTTCTCTGGACTTCAGAGCACCAAGGGGTATCAAAGTCATGGCCAACAGTATGCACCTGAGAACAGCTGTTTCAGAAGCCCTTTGTCCTTAGAGTGACACTGAAGTCTCTCAGTTGGTTGCCACTATCCCTAGAGATGGTAGCATGAGCTTCCTTCTTGATTCTTCAGCATTTTGTTTTAAATCTATTCTCATTAATTTTCCACCTGTTTGAAAATCTGCTTGCCACTTCTTTCAGAACTAGTTCTAAAATTCACCTCTTCCAAGACTTCCATGATTAATTTCTCCATACTGCTAAATCTCTTCAGCTCATACATATATTCAGTGGGTAAAAAATTGATATTGCTCCCTAATTATTCTAATTTTGTTAGTGTTTCTAGAGCATAAGTCCCTTGAAGTGAGGGGAATTTCCAAAAAGCTGGAAAGAAATGTAGACATTGTCTAGTTACATCCTTTGCCCTGCCCATTTTCCTGATGGAAAAACTGAGGCTTAGAGAGGTTAATCTTTCCAGGTCAGTTAGCCAAGTTTGTAGAAAAACTAGGCATAGAGGCCAGGTATCCTGCCTTTCAATGGTGTGCTTTCCATTATATTGTCCCATCTTCTTCTATTTCACTTGTATCTCTTCAGGATGCCTGGTAAAGTGCTATATGCATACACAAGTCTCCCAATAAATGCCGATACAATAAGCATAAGAGTTTACATAACTGAGAAACTGACTCAAGGAAAGAGGCAGAAAGCAGAAAGGTCATTTTCTTACTTCTTTGCATGATGCCACCCTCCGGACCAGTTAATTGCTACTTTGCACATTCCATCAATCAGGCATTGGGCAGCTGTGATTGTAGCCCCTCCTACAGCTGCTGCGTAGTCAAATATCCCTTCAGTGGCTGGACAGTCATAACCTTTGGGCAAACATCAGAAGAGTTTGTTAAAAGATGAATTGGAGAAAGAGGAGGTGTGATACTGTGGTTTATATAATAAGAAATATTTATACATGATCTTCATTTCCATTTCTGACACAGAGCTCCTAAAACCGTTGGAATTTCCTGAACAATGAGAGCAATAAAGGTGTCTTTGTGATACTAATGAGGTGACCTGTGGATCACACCTAAGGATGGAGGTTGGTAGCCAGTGGAGCAAATCAGGTGATTGAAGGTTGGAACTACCAGTCCTATCCCCTGACCTGAGAGAGGAAGGGGCTGGAGATTGAGTTCAATCACCAATTGGTCAATGATCTAATCAGTCATGCCTATGTAACGGAGCCTCCTAAAACCCAAAAGGAGGGCTGGGAGAGCTTCTGGTTTGGTGAACACGTGGAGATGTGGGGAGACTTGTATGCCTGGAGAGTACATGGAAGCTCCACATCCTCTCATCATACCTTGCCCTATGCATCTCTTCTATCTGGCCATTCTGAGTTATACATATCCTTTTATAAGCAACTAGTAATCTAGTGATTAAATGGGTTCCCTGAGTTCTGTGCACTGCTCTAGAAAATTAAACCCAAAGAGGGGATTGTGGGGACGTCTGATTTATGGCCAGTCAGAAGCACAGGTAACAACCTGGGCTTGTGATTGGTATCTGAAGAGTAGAGCAGTGTTGTGGTACTGAGTCCTTAACTTGTGGGATCTGATGCTATCTCCGGGCAGATAGTGTCACAGTTGAATTGTAGGACACCCAGCTAGTGTCCTGAGCATTGATTGGGGGTGTAGGAGGAAGGTCCCACCTCCACACATTCGAAGTGGGTCTGGAACTCTATTAGGAGGAATAGCTTGAGATGTGACAACAACATATCTTACCAAAAAGCTCCTATGGTAACATCAGCTTTCAAATGAGAAGCAAACATCTCCAATGTTGGGGAAATAATTTTTTTAAAGCATTGGACCTAGAAAGGCTAAACCTTCAAGATTAGCTAGTCACACCCTACAGATGGAGAAACAGAGTCCTGAGAGGTGATATATCTTATCTTGGTCATACAGAGCCAGGTCTGGGACCCAGGTCCCTTGACTCACTATCTCCCAGACCAGAGTTCTACTAAACCATGCTATTTCTCTAGACTATCCCATTGGCCACCTACAGTTTAAAAAAATACAGCTGTTTAATGTGAAATAGGGTTGAAAACTTATCCAGAACATAAACATGTACTCAAGTTTTAACAGCCAGACCCAATGTGGGCACTGCTATTGGGCCTAAGCAACTAGAAGATTTTCCTCCGTCTAATCCATCATTTGGTTTTGCTCAACTCTCATATGGTTTGCTTGTTAAGTGAGATATGTGTTTAAGCTAAGAGATTAATATTGTGGTTAACACATTAGTTCTTAATTAAAAAATAAAGACTTTCATGCAAGTTGTAAAATAAGTAGTTACAATTTATAGGTGGAGGTTGTCTACCTCCCATCATTGCCCAGTAATGACTTTACCTAGCCCGTATTCTACGGAGTCTGGATGATCGTCATCTCCTTCTTGGCTGACCTTCTGGAGATGCTGCAGATAGGCATCAGTGTGGAAGGTGGCCATCTCCTCCATGGAGGCTACTTTGGGCTTAACTATCCTAATAATAACAGAGAACAAAGAGAGGTGAGTGAGTCAGAACCAGAGTATGCCAGAAACTGGAAGCAGGAGCCAGCAGTCTGAGCAGAAAATACAACTCCCAGCTCCCAGTTCCAGTGGGCTGAAATAATAAACATGTTCTCTTCCTTTACTGATGTAGTCTTCACTTCCTCACATCTATGTAATGATTCCACTAATAAGGGATGAGAGGACAGATCTCCTTGAGTTCACAGGTAGTAAAAAAAAAAAGCGAGTGATTATATTTAAGTGAAATAATCAGATATTGGACAAACTTCACTCTGTGAGTTACAACTTCCATGACAAACTAGTAGGCAGAGATCTTTGCACTTGAATTAGTTCCTAATTGGGACATATAATCCTTTCAGCTACAGTTTTACTTTAAAAAAATTTTAAGTTTATTTATTTATTTTGAGAGAGCGAGCAAGAGAGCAGGAAAGGGGCAGAGAGAGACGGAGAGAATCCCAGGCAGACTCTGCACTGTCAGCACAGAGCCTGATTTGGGGCTCAATTCCACGAACTGTGAGATCATGACCTTAGCCAAAACCAAGAGTCAGACACTTAACTGACTGAGCCACCCAGTTGCCCCTAATTTTACTTTAATAGGCAACTTTATTATCATGAATTTTGAATTTGGAGTTGAGAACTGAGCACCTCTTCTTAACTCTGTACTTATCAGCTCCATAACCTCAGGCAAATTGACTTCTGTAGTTCAGTTTCCTCACCTGTAAAGTGGGGAGATCTTATGGGACTTAATGTGCAAATGAAATGATAACATATGAAAATGCTTTGTGGATGACTATCATTATTGTTAATACTAACAGATAACAAATAGGCAACTCAAAACATAAAAGTTCCTATATTTGGTCCCTCATATCCACCTCTGAGAGGAAGAAGAGAAGGGACTTTGCTCAGAAGCTCTCACAGGAAGTGACAAATAGAAGTGACTCAGAATACAGGGTGGTGTTAAGCTAACAACCGGACTTACCACCTTTAACTTCTCTGCCTATTCCCCATTTCTTTTCCTGACTGTGCCACTGCCCCTTAAAGTGTAGTCTATGGACCAGTGGCGGCAGCGGCGGCGGTGGCGGCGGCGGCGGCGGCGGCGGCGGCGGCAGCAGCAGCAGCAGCAGCAGCAGCAGCACCTGGGAGCCTGTCAGACAGGCAGAACTTCAGCCTTCAGCCCCACCTCAGATCTACTGAATCGGAATTTAACAAGGTGATTCATATGTACATTCAAGTTGGAAAAGCGATGACCTACGCCACAGGGAGGCAGTAGTGTTTTTTGTTTGTTTGTTTGTTTGTTTGTTTGTTTGCTGAATGGGAACTCAGCCATGGGTTTTTCATGAATTAATATGACTGTATAGGCTAGTACTGTCACCAAGCAGGCCAGAAGAATCCTGTAGCTCAGTCTCAACAATTAAATATATATAGTAGCGCCTGGGTGGCTCAGTTGATTAAGGGTGCAACTTCGGCTCAGGTCATGATCTCATGGTTCAAGCTCTGCATCAGGCTCACAGATGTCAGCACAGAGCCCACTTTGGATCCTCTGTCTCTCTCTGTCCCTCCCCCACATGCTGTCTCTTAAAAATAAATAAATATCAAAAAATTTTCCATATACATAGCCAAGATACAAGGACTCTTGCTTCTCCTTCAAGAAAATGACAAATCTGTGCATTAAAATAAAAATGTAACAGTTTTTTGGACTATGTTTTCTTGCCCTAAGGTTTCTAGTGCCCTTCCTCTTATCTAACAAACACTTACAGAAAGCCTCTCTGCTTAATAGCAAGGGAATGGGACAGTTCTCCTTTGCATCGATTTCTTGTTTGTCTTAAAATATTCTTTATGTTTATTTTATTTAATTTGAGAGAGAGAGAGAGAGAGAGAGAGCGAGCACACACATGGAAGGGGCAGAAAGAGAAAGAGAGAGAATCCCAAGCATGCTCCATACTGTCAGCATGGAGCCTGATGTGGCACTCAAACTCACGAACAGTGAGATCATGACCTGAGTGGAAATCAAGAGTTGGATGCTTAAACCACCCACATGCCCGTAAAGTAATTTTTGGAAAAGTTAAGTAACTGCGATGGAAGGCATATAGTTCTCACGTCTACCAAACATATGGGAAAAAAAAAAAAAAAAAAAAAAAAAAAGGTACTCAATAAATGATTTTGTTAATAATAAGGATAAAATTTGAAAGCCTATTACACTACCTTCTGGGGGAATAAATGAAGTATACCACACAAGTCAGAATAGACATTCACCTATTTGGCCAGACAATGTCATAAATAATCCTACAAGTGACAGGGCTAAAATATCCATTCTTATAATGCTATAACAGCAAGTTCATTCTTTTTTTAAAGCAACACTTAAGTGTGTGCTCAGTTCTGGTCTGGTTGTAGTTTCGCTTTGGTCTTGACTTGTCTCCAGGCTTAATTGTAAAAGTTAGGTGATGGTGATGGGGTGTCTAAAAATCTTAAGTTGAACACACACCCTCAGATTTGGCTTAGAAATAAACACATAGAAATCTCAGAACATGTCACAGGTGAATAAAATTTCTTTTCCATCAGATGGGTTTTAGTACCCTAATGTACTCACCTTGAAATCTCCACAGGGCACCTATCCCTAGATTACTTTCCCTTCCAGTAATAGAATCTTATTTCTAATGGGTCTTAACTGCTTTACGTACTTTTTTCAAGTTTTCTTAATGCTTCAAGAGCATTCACTAGGTTACAGGCAGATTACAAACACTGAATTGCAAAAAACTTTGAAAGAAAGGACTATTCTTTTCCTAATTAGCTCCATTGTGAAGTAGGATACTAAGGAGCACTTAGCTTCAGGGCTCGGTTCAAGAAAGACAACTTACCTCATTTGCTTATGCAGTGCATATGCTTCAATCAAAGAATGTACCATACTGGCCTAGAAGCATCAACAAAAAAGAAAAAAAAAGGCAGAAAAACGTCTCTTAAATGTTTAATTCAGAGAAATACCATCGACTTCATCATCCTGAACAAAGAAAGTAACTTTTAACTCCCCTCGCTTCTTTTTACTTACCAGTTGCAATGCACTTTAGACAAAATAGATACAAAGTATATAAATAGCTAAGGAGGAAGCCACCGGGCCTCACGGAGGTGCTGGAACGTTTCTCTTGCAGCGTTTTCTCCACTTCAGGGATCCCTTGTAGTGGAGCCACCATCCCCTAGTACCATCCCCTCCCCCGCACCCCTACCCCCTCCGGTGCGTTGGACGCCCCGCGGATAAATGCGGCGCTCTCAGAAACTGTAAGGGAACACTTCCTCCATAGCCTAGCACACCTGCCCAAATTTCTGCTGAAGATTTCCCCCAGCCCGGAATCCTCTCAGCTTCCTAATGCTGTCCGGTCCAACAGCCCCCACCCCCACCCCAAAAGCCCACGGTCTTTTATCCCCACCTCTCTTACCCGTTTGGGGACTTTGGCCAGGGAGTCGCACATGCTGACATACTCGGGACTGTAGATGTACACTGGAGGCAGCGACTGCCCACTGTCCGCCGGTTCCTCCGGCTCCTCCATCTTCCAATTCCAGCCGTTCCGGAGCCACCTTCTGGATCCGGCTTTTTTCAGACTCAGCCCGGGCTCCTGTTCCTGCTCCTCTGAACGGCCGCAGCGGTGCTCCCTGGTCAACATTCCCTCCTATTCTCGTTATTGCCAGAGACACTGTCCCAGCTCCCCAACCAATTGAAAGAATACATGGGCCCTCCCAGGCCAGAAGCCCTTCATTTAGTGACCACGGTACAAAAACGAGAGGTCGGCAAATATAAAAGCCCAAATAACTGCCAATTAGGATCGATAATTTATGGGACAAATAAGCACGGTCAAAACTAACCATCCTTGTTGCCCTACGGGGCCATTTGAAATGAGGTCAGACCAGCTTTAGAGCATGCTGGGAGATGTAGTTTTGAGGGGTTCGAGTAGCGGAAGAGCCGGGGCTAATTGCTAAAATAGCCGCGAATGTGAGTTTTAGCGCTAAAAAAACAAAACAAAACAAAACAAAAAACAAAAAAGCAAGCAAACAAACAAACAAAAAAAGCCGCCCAGCTCTTCGTGAATTGTTTCAATCTGCAGATACACCCATATAAATATTTAAAGATAGACACGATGTGGCCACCAAGAGCCCAGCACCACCCACCTACGTTAGACAGGATTTTTGGTGAGGGATTAATAAATGGGTGCAAAAGATTTGAAAAGTTTACACAGTAAATTTTGCACGCAACTTTATTCCTTTTCATCATTAGCAATCCACATCCATGTAAGAAAAAACCTCAATAATTCACTCTGACAAAGCCAAAAGCATTTTTCAAGAGGCTGGCTGGTAATCTTGAAATTGCTTTGTAGATTCCAATCAAGCACTGATGTCAAATTACTCTTTAAAAATTCGTGTGGGAGGGGGTGAGCACATACTTTCAGTGATGTTTGCAAACTGCAGTTCCCCTTCCCTCCCTCCTTTTGCTTCTGGAGCTATACAAGGGTTACTGAAATAATTTATGTAGTGTGAGACTTCACATTACATAATATCCTGAAGCACTTTTAGAATTATCATCAGTTATTTCCAAGCTCCTGGCAGCCCCTATGATATGATGTAAGCTGGCCAATTCCCAAGTCCCCCTACCTCTCATCTCAACCTGAAGTGACCTGCTAACACCCCTCAGACAATCCAACATCCTTACCTCCTTTAAAAACTAGCTCACCATTTTTTACTTTTTAAACATTTCTTGAGCACTCTGATATGCATTTGGATATATTATCTCACTTAATCTTTGCAAAAGTCCTATGAAGGATATTGTAATATGCCCATTTTACAGATGCAGTTTAGAGAGAGAGCAAATGGCTGTTCAGTGTCACACACCTATTAAGCAGAAAAGCAGGAATTCAAAACCAGGTCTGCCTGACACTGAAGCCATTGAACATTCCCTTTACTATGTAAACTTCATTCCTGTAGCATTACTTTGTTAAATCTAACTTTGTTCAATCCTCCATTTAGTATTCCCTGAATGCTTAGTATTCTGGAAAACCCAACCCCCGCCCCCGACCTGTGATGTCTTCTTTAACTAGAATATAAGCCCTTATGCTTCTTTTAGATCTTCCTATAGCAACTGGTTCAAAGTTCTGCAATCATTCCGTCATTCACCAAACATTTATCTGACGGCAACTAAATGTATAGAACAGCGAAGGATGCAATTCTCAACATGAACTACAATCTCATTTCTGCTCTCAGGGCCTATGCATTCTTGTAGAGATGGCATAAATACACAAGAAACAGTATGCAATGCATCAGAGTCAGATAATGAATGTAGAAGGCTTAGATTGCTTAATAACTAAGAATTAAGTACTTAATAAATGGCAACTAGAATTCCTATTCAGTGGCATTTGAGATGGTTTTACTGGATGGACAGGATTTTACTTGGTGAGGATGGGAGCCAGGGGAGGACACACTGACTAGAATCAATACCATAAGCAAAAACATAAAGGAGAACATTTCTAGTCTAGTTTAGCTGAAGGGGCTGGATCATGAAGGGTTGTGAATGCCAGGCTAAAGGGAACAGACTTCAAGCTGTGGCAAATGAGTAGACATTTAAACAGAAATCTTAGAAAAAAAAAAAAGATTTCTACAAGAGTGGTGTAAAGATTAGCTATTGAAAGACTAGAGGTAGTGAGAGTGCTGCAGTGGTCCACATAAAAAGTAATGATGATTTAAACTAGGGTATGGGCAATGGGAACAGAGATGCCACTACCCCAGTCCTGACATTGTCATCTCTCACCTGAACTTTCTGCACTATCACACGGGTTTTTACCTTTACTTTTGCAGAACTACAATTTAGTCTTTTTGCAGCCACCAGAATGAACTCGGGGCCAAAAAAATAAAAAATAAAAAAAATAAAAAAAAGTAAATCAGGGGCGCCTGGGTGGCGCAGTCGGTTAAGCATCCGACTTCAGTCAGGTCACGATCTCGCGGTCTGTGAGTTCGAGCCCCGCGTCAGGCTCTGGGCTGATGGCTCGGAGCCTGGAGCCTGTTTCCGATTCTGTGTCTCCCTCTCTCTCTGCCCCTCCCCCGTTCATGCTCTGTCTCTCTCTGTCCCAAAAATAAATAAAAAACGTTGAAAAAAATTAAAAAAAAAAAAGTAAATCAGACCATGTCACTTTTTAAAGCCTACCGCACACTATGGTGAGAATCTTTTGGGCTAGGAAGAATAGTGTAACTTTTGGAAATGACTTTTTGTGGAGGCTAGGAGGAGAAAAAGATGCCAGAAAGGAGACAAAAGAAGAAATAGTTGGGTGAGAACAGATGTAGTACAGTTTTACAGAAATCTAGGGATGAGAGGGTCACAAGAAGGGAGAGGTAGTGACAATGTCATTGCCAATAGGAGCTCACTGGTGCTCTATGAGGAGAAAAAAAAAACAAGGCAGGGAGGAAGCCCAATTGCAAGGGGTTAACCAACACTGTCAGGTGGAGCTTCTTTGAAGAAATTTCATTGTGAAAGGAAGGAATTAGTATATCAAGGGATATTAGAGCTCATGAATAATTGCTTTTAGGATCAGAGAGAAAGGCACACATTTACAGACAGAGGTGAAGGAATCTGTGGGCCTGTAGGAGTTGACTGAAAGGTGAGATCATGACAGATTGGCAATATAAAGAGGAAATGGGATTTGTCCTGGGCCTTCAAGGATAGGCAGTGAAAGGAAGAGGACAGGATACAGGCTGGCCAGCTGGCACCCTAAAATCTGGACTGTAATAAGATGATGTGAAAGTGGATTGTTCTCTGTGTTCTTTCAGATCTAGCAGCAGGTAGCCGAACACTTCAACACACTTCTAAAGTGGAAACAGTATCCTTATTTGACACACAATGTGGCAAGATGACTCAAGTATGGAGAAAGATAAATTGTTGCAATGAGGCTCTGAAATTGGCAGCCTATTCCTGCAGCAAATCTCACAGGGTGGCTGGACCCTTGTTCATGATTCAGACAGAGCACAAACCATGCCACAGGTCCCTAACTCAATTTTCCACATGCTTAATATCCATACAGTCCTTAACTTGGGAAGAAAACCCTTCCCAAAGCACTGGAATTGCATATGGAAGGCCTAAGTTCAGAGGAAGTAGGTTGAACTTTGGCTCCAAAGTGTACTGGTGTGGTGACCCTGGATAAGGGTCCTTGACTCACTTTCTTCAACCAGTATTGCTAAAGGTAGTTTTTAAACCAGCAAGGTCAGGTTAGGCTATGCCACTTCTTTTGGCGATCTCGCCTGTCTTTGCTTGCTGGCAGAAGCAGGCAGCAGGGAAAGTAAACACACTGAAAAGGCACTACTCCTGTGGCTGCCTTCTTTGTGCATTTCTGCATGTTGCCCACTGTGCCATACAATCTGCCCACAGATGCCTCAACTGTACTCAACAGACTGACCCTTGTTTTAATGTCTTTTCCTTGAAGAGTGTCATTGTTGAGAATGGGAACTCTATAGAGCCAGACTGCTTGGGCTCAAATCCCAGCTCTACCACATACCAGCTGTTTGATCTTGAACAATTTGCTTAAATGCTCAGCACCTCAGTTCCCTCATCTGTAAGATGGGAATGACAACAGTATCTAGCTCACATGGTAACTATGAAAATAGAATAAGATGGTTCATGCTAACTGCCTGTATAACAGTCTGGCATCTGGTAAGCACTCAAATATTGCTTAGGATTTAAGAGATATTATTTAAGTCTCCCCCCCACTATTTCCTTACCCCCACACCACTACTTCAAGAGTACTTTTGAGAACAGGTCCTTGGCTTTTAGGCCTAGCCTTAAAAGAAATCAGACTTCTGCTAAATATAGGGCAACCATATCGTCCAAACTGGGACACTTTTAAGAGTGACAAAGAGTGCTATTAATAATTATGCCACGACAACAGGCATGCATGGAGACTGTCCTGGGCAAACCAAGACCTAAGGTCACTCAAGTTTAATAGGAAACAAAGACTAAATGTGGAAAACACTGTATTTATCTCCGCTGCATTAGTGTAGGTATTAGGTATTGAGTAAGTGCAAAGGGGGGCAGTAGAGGTTTTGTGAGCCATGGGTAAGAACGACAACGTTTGCCCCACCAGTTGTGTAAAATTCCTACAGTGTAGTGAAACCTAATTAGTGAGGATGGGATTGGAGACTGGTTCATCCTTACTGAATAAACCCTCTCTTGTTACACGATGGTTAATGAGTAGTATAAACAGGATTCTGCCAAATATTTATAATACTTAGGAGAACAAATTGTTAAGTACCTTCCGGTAGTACAGAAGCCCCATTTGCACACAATTGTAACACTGAGTAAAAATCTTATTCATTCATCAGTACAGGTCCCCTAAAGATGTCAATAAGCCCATTTTAATTTAATGAGCCTAGTTTGAGTGGGTATGTATTTGAAAGATAAAACTGTGTTTCTTTACTTATATTATCTAACATATTATAGAATATATATGATTTCTATATTAAGATAATTCTACTTTGACCCAATTAATGAGGTTTGACTGTACTGTATCATTAAACAGAGTATGTAAAATAGAGCCACAAAATAAACCCCAGTCACAAAAACACACATAAAGTTTTGAACACTGGCATCAGACATGATTTAATTGGACATTCCAATTTTTAATTCTAATTTCAAAACAGAAGTGCTTAAAAAAAAGTCCAAAGTTTCTTTTAGTATCACATGCTTACAAAGAATAAAATGCAGATCAAGTTTTCTAAAAAGTTGCTTTAAATGTGAAATACCACTGGATGGAGAGCACAGTGATAGGCAGTTTAGTAAACCCAGAGAAACGCAGCAGTCAGTGTCAGTTCAGGCAAATTAACATGGCAGAGAGCAGAGGTTTTCACCTGTGCCACTCCAGATGTACTTCCTGTGGCTGGGGTATGCACGGCCAGTGAAAAGACAGTGTCAGAACAGGTCATAAATTATCTTTATAAAGTGACCAGAAAATCATGTAATCAGAAAGCTACTTACTGTGTGTTTCCATTTGCTCTGAGAGACATTCTATTCTAAAAAGGTTGGCTATCCTCTCTCATTTCCACTCTCTGTTTTCTATCACCCTACTTACTGTGCTCACTTACTCATGCACTCAAAAGACTGTCATGGGTTCTGTAAGAACCGTTTAGAGAGATCCCTAGCCCCAGCCCCATTCTTGGAGAAAAATCTGAAAAATCTGAGAGAAAGGAAAGGACAGAAGTAGGAAGTTACCTGAGTGCAAACAGGTAAATTAGCAGACTCTTTACACATAAATAAGGAGAAGGAAAGTGCTATGGACTGAATATTTGTACCCCTCTGAAATTCACATTGGGGATTCAGCCTTAATCCCCAAGGTGATGGGATTTGGAGGTGGGGGCCTTTGGAAAGTAATCAGGATTAGATGAAGTCATAACGGAAGAATTCCCATAACAAAATTAGTATCCTTATGAAGAGTCTAGAGTACCCTCCGTCCCCCTTTTCTCTACCATCTGAAGACACAGCAAGAAGGTGGCCATCTGCAAACCAGGAAGAGGGTCCTCCCTGGACACTGAGTCTGCAGGAACCCCAATCTTGGGCCTCTAAGCTTCCAGAAATGTGAGAAATAAATGTTTGTTATTTAAGCCGCCCAGTCTACAGTATTTTGTTACAGCAGCCTCAATTAAGAAAGTTAGGAGAAACATTCTTCAAATGCGGTTACCTAAACATGGGACTAGGGAAAAGGACTTAAGGATTCCTCCATTACTCTTGGTGTGTCAGCCTGGGGGCCACGGTCACCACCATCCATATAACACATATTTACATAGGCTGCCAAATGTAGATACAGCTAAATATACAGACACATTGAAACTACTTACATTCAGAAAAATTCCCGTGTATGCTTAGACACACACACGAATGCAGTTATTTATAAGAAACAGATATATGCCAACAGATATCAAAATACACATAGATAGGAACACTAGAATCAGGGAGTGAAGATGTAAGTGAAAGAGTTTAAGAACCGATGGGAGGACAGGGAGTTGGTGGTGGGTGGGGGTTGGATGCTGTAAAAAGTCAGTAGGCGAGTGAGACAGACAGGTAAGGATCACCAAGGAAGGACTGCTTGTGAAGGCAGCTATAGACTTGACTGCTGGATTCCTGTTTGCCAAAGACAGAGACTTCAATTATTCTGCATGTTGTGTGTTGGCCCACTCTTCTGAGGCAAAAGTTGGTGTACAAGGCTCTCTTCAGGGTACTAACTTACCTCTGATTCCCTCTCTGTTCCCTAGGTGTAAGACACTATTGCAGGCATCCCTTTTCCCTTCCTTTTTGGAACTGGGATCCTGGCTCCTGGGTTTTTCTGCATTTTCTGCTACAGATACATCTCTGAGCACCAGCAATCTTCAGAAAAGGTGATTTCAATTGCTAATATCAAAATTCTTAAATACAGACACTGCACTTGCATTTTTTGATATTTCACCAAAGGGAGAGTAGAAATTATGTATGCAGATACAGAGAAGGCAAGAACAGGGACAGTAATTCTATACAGAAAGGCGTTTGTCACTCAGTGTGAGGCAACATGTGAGTAATGAAGAAAACCATGATCTGGTACTCTCCTTTCCCAAGAAAAGGCACTTAGAATAGATATTTCCAATTTGTGGTAGTATAAAATCCAACACTTTAGGGTTTCCCCACTTGAAACAATGTCCCAAAGCACCCACCACTCATTCACACAATGAAACTACACATAAGAAAAATTTCCAAACTTCAGTCATAAGTTATTATTAATACCTACTCTGCAAACAGTAGTTAGGAAACTAAATTTGTAACAGATCTGGAGGATAAAAACACATGCAAACTTCCATGAACCATGAAAGAATTAAGGCCTACAACAGAGTGCCTGGGCGGGCATATTCCTCCAGGCAGAGGTTCACTTCGAAAGCAGTTAGTGGATCAGAAAAGTTCATTCTTCTTGGGCGGGATGGGATGGAAAGGGGCAGGGTAGGAGTGATCAGGCCAACACATTTCAGTCCCATGCATGATCAACCGAGGCAGGAACCAGCTGTCAAAAGGCTCCCTGCAGCCAGGGCCCAGAGGCCTCACTGCATGGCACAGATGCTGTGAGGCAGGAACTCCTGTACGTAGGTGGCAGCTGCCTTGGAGAGGTAGGTCATGGTGCCAAACCTGCCACTGGGCGCACTGTCATACAGAAGAGTACAGATGCCAGACGCAGGATCCTTGGCCAACATGGTATCATCTGCCCCGAGGGTTTTCTGTTTGGTTTTTAAGGGTAGGAGAACACAGGGGAAAGGAAAAATTACTAATCCTACTAGTTAAAGTCCTCATTGGGATTACTGAGAGCCTCGTCCCCATCACCAGCTAGTTGAATCTTAGGCTGTTTTGGTAGGAAGGGATCGGTTATGCACAAAATGTTGAATGTGAGTTTCTATATGTACATTTTTCCCTAGATACCCACATCCTACGACATTATTTTTTTAATTAAAAAATTTTTAATGTTTATTTTTGAGAGAGAGAGAGACAGAGAAAGACAGGGAGAGAGAGAGGCAGAGAGAGAGTGGGGGCAGAGGATCCAAAGCAGGCCCCAGGCTCTGAGCTGACAGCACAGCCCAGTGCGAGACTCAAACCCACAAACCATGAGATCATGACCTGAGCTGAACTGACTGAGCCACCCAGGTGCCCTCATGATGACATTACTTTTAAAATATTAATTGTTCAGAATTTTGAAAGTTAAATATAACAGTTAATTAAACAAGTTGTACCTGTTAAGAGTCAAATGTTAATACTTACAAATCACCCCAGAGGGACTTGGGTCCTAATCTTTCCAGTACTACTGATTTCAGCACATACTATTTTATCTTGCTTTTGATGATTATTTCTTTCTAAGTAGACTTAGTTCAAATATACTGTACACTTTCCAAGCTAGAGTCTATGCCTAAAAGGGATCATATTGTCTGATACACAGACTAACAGCAATCCAGAATATTTAAAATTAGGACTGTCCTGAGTACTTCTGATTTTTTTTTCATATTTTTCCACAGTGCCAAGTAATAGAATGAAACACCTATTACATATTTTGGAGATTTTCCTATTGATGACAGGGCATGTACTTCACCTTAGTGTTTCTACTCTTAATCTAGGAAACATTTGGAAAGCTTTCAATAGTCTGCATTTTGTAAACATGGTTAATGTCCTGGAAGAAGATACATTAAGAAAAAGTTTTTAAATGTAGAATTAAAAGTTTCACTTTAATATTTTCCTATAGGTAAGTAGCTAACGCAAAAACAAAACAAAACCAAGCCAAAATTGAATCTTCTCTTTTCCTTAATAGCCCAAAAAGGATATGCTATCCAGTTGTCTCTTCTTAAGTCCTTATTGCTATAAAAAGCTATGTGATAAGAAGACTGAAATATGATGGAAAGCATAAAAGCCTCCTGAATTCCAGGCAACTTTACCATCTCACACAATCACAAAAACACTTGGTGAAAGACAGAGGCCGTCCCGCAGCCTACTTCTTCAGCAAACAGAGCTCAGAGACATTACAGAGGGGCCCAGAAAAGAGCTATGGAGGAAGAGGGCACAAGAAAGTGACCTTGGCTTCACTAAGAGCTCTGAATGCAGTTAGGTTAGTGTCAGACATTCCCTTTTGAGAAAACAACAGTCTTGCCACTTGCCTACCTGTTCTTGAAGGAACAAGTCATTAGCAATATGCACTATCTTTTCCACAGCAATGATGCTTCCAATACTATGAATTTCAATATCTGCCATCATGGTGAGGACAAGGATGGCTTCAACCAGAAGCTGGCGGTACTCTGGCTGAGGTACACGGTTCAGGACAGATTCCACATGAACAGAGAATTTAATCTCGCCTGGAGTCATCTGTGATAGAGAAAAAGAAAATCAATTCCTAAGAGCCCGTCATCCAGGAGTTATCAATCACCTATTCTGAAAGGCAGGAAAAGCACTATAGCCAAAGTGCAGCTCAGTCTCCTTCAAAGTACCTGAGTGAGTAAATTGGTCCGATCTTTTTGGAATGCAGTCTAGCATTGCATAACAAGAGTCATAAAAGTGTCAATGCCCCCTAACTACAATCCTATTTTTGAAAGTTTATCCGAAGTTAATAATTCAAGTGAGGGAAAAAGCCCTATGTGCAAGAGTGTTTACAGCATTAGTCATAAATGTAAAACTAAAGGTAATCTAAACATGGGAATGGTCATGTAAATAAATGGCATATTATGGTACAGCAACTTCACGGGTTTTTATAGAGTCATTTAAAAGAATAAATATGATGACTGTAGATACAGGAAAAATCTAAGTAGAACTTAAAACTGTATGTACAGGATGACTAGAATTATGTAAAACATTTATATACTGTTAGATTAAAATGGGCATGAAGAAATACAAAGTTATTTTAGGGTGAAGAGCAGTGAGGAATAATTTTTGGCAAAATTGTATTGAGTATATAATGGACCTTATATATAATGGACCCAAATATATATATTTGGACCCTAAAGACCAGGGTTCAAGTCCTGTCTTTGTTAGTTACTAGTTCTAGGACACTGAACAATTCATTTCCCTAAATTTGTTTCCTTATTTGTAAATCGGAAACTACAATCCCTTCCTTAGCTGTCTCACATACCTGTTTTTTAAAAATTAAAAAAAAAATGTTTATCTTTATTTTTGAGACAGAGACAGAGCATGAGCAGGGGAGAGGCAGAGAGAGAGGGAGACACAGAATCAGAAGCAGGCTCCAGGCTCTGAGCTGTCAGCACAGAGCCCAACATGGGCTTGAACTCGTCCACTGCGAGATCATGACCCGAGCTGAAGTCAGACGCTCAACCAACTGAGCCACCCAGGTGCTCCTCACATACCTGTTGTAAAGATCCAATTAAAGAATGTGTAAAGGTACTCTGAAGATTCTTAAAGGTACCATTTATTATTATTAATTATATTAACATTTCAATCTTGCTTAAAAGCAGAGAAAGGACAGAGAGGGCACAGTGTTCTTTATTAGAGAAGAGGCCTAGAGGCAAGAGTGAAGCTCTGAGGCATAGCATTAGCTTTCTGCACTCGCCCCTCCAGCCATTGCCCACAATAACTCCAGTGTTTTTGAGAATTCTCTACCATCCAATCTTACTATTCCTAATTTGCTAATTCTAGTTCCTTTGTTGGCTTTGTATAAAAGTTATTTCTTTAGAATACCTATGTGATTGGGCAAAAAGGGAAATATAAAAGCACCCAATAATACATGTCTGTGGTTCATGGCATTATTTTCCAACCAAGGTTATCTATCAGACTCATTCAAGGGTTGTTTGCTTGTTTGTTTATTGGAGAGAGAGAGAGAGAGAGAGAGAGAGAGAGAGAGAGAGAGAGAGAGAAGGGCAGAGAAGGAGAGAAAATCTCTCCATGTTGGAGTCAGATGCAGGGCTCAATCCCACAACCTGATGATGACCTGAACCAAAATCAAGAGTTGGACGCTCAACTGACTGAGCCACTCAGGTGCCCCAATGATTTTTTTTTTAGAGTACAGATGCTCAGGTTCCATCCCTGGAGATTTTAATTCACTAAATTGGAGATGGGAGCTCGGGTTGCTATGACATATGGTTAGAGCTGAGGACCACGAGTTCATAATATAATAGTCTACAAGCATCCTACAAGAGAAAGGTGGGGATGAAAAGGATGGGGACATGAGAGGTCATCCATTTCTAGATTTCTATCTTGTCTGCCCTCTCTAACTGGCAATACTCACATAAACCAGCCTAACTTAACCATCAAAAGGGGGCTGTCCTTATATAATTAATGTAATACATAATTACTCTCTAATGTTCCCATTCTATTTCTTTTCCTATTCTGTTTTTAAAAAATATTCTATCCTTTCCTCAACTGCACTTCATGTTTAGTTGATCTAGAGTCATAGAACTGTTATGTTGAAAAATGATCACTGAAATACTTTAGTGACATAAACCATCAATCACATAAATGTGAAAGACACAGAATCTCACCTCTCTAGTGGTTGAAGAAGGAAGAACGAAACCTTCTACAGAGAGTCCATGACACTGCAAAAGAGCAAAAACATGTTGTCACCAAGGATATGCTGATAAATGGGAGCCTGTAAGGAGACACTTAGTATTTCTAAGTGCGCTTCATGGGGTAGATGCTGAACAATCACAGGCCAGTGAAAGGCCCTGCAGCCCAAGTGTCCTTGCCAAGGGCTTATGATTATTATGTGGCAAGAAGCAGGGCTGGGCTACAGTAGATGCAAGATTTACCCTCAATTTAAAGGAGTGGAAGTGATAGAGAAGGTCTACCTTCTGGGATAGACTAGTCCCAAATATTCAGAGACTATCAGAAAAGATATCATGCTAGGTCCCAGACCCATCACAAATAGGCTTTCAGAAAGACTTTTAGGCTGAAGAATAAAAACCCTCAAAATACATACTTTTCAGACTTGTATAGTTACTACATTTAAATTTTTTTTAATGTTTATTTATTTTTGAGAGACAGAGAGAGACAGGGCATGAGCAGGGGAGGAGCAGAGAGAGGGAGACACAGAATCAGAAGCAAGCTCCAGGCTCTGGGCTGTCAGCACAGAGCCCGACGTGGGGCTCAAACTCACGAACGAACCGTGAGATCATGACCTCAGCTGCAGTTGGACGCTTAACTGACTGAGCCACCCAGGCACCCAGCAGTTACTACATTTTCTAGTTAAGCATCCCCCGCCCCTGAACATCAGTGCTCTTGATGCCCTCACTCTGCTGTACTTTTACTACAATACTTGTCTTCTTTTAATTCTATATAATTTACTTATTATGTTTATTATTTATTGAATAGCAGAATCTAAGCTCCCATAAGGATATACTGTTGTCTATTTTGTTCTTTGCTGTATCACCATGAGCACTTAGGACACTGCCTAGCGTACAGCAGATGCTCAGAAAATATAAATGAATGATATTTTATCTTCTCTCTTACAATCAACTCAATTATTAAAAAGGAATGGGCATTAAGGACTTGCCATTTTAGATGTTAAACAAATTAAAACAACATATATTAAGCCACAGACAAAGATTCCAATCCAGCAGGTTTACTGGCTCTGGTACCTGACACTTCCATCCCATGTTTCTTATGCCAAATAACAGTCTTAGTACAGAGAATTACCAGCCTGCAAACATATGTGCCAATGTGATGAGTATGTTACATTCATTCTAAAAGGAATGGAATTAAAAAAGAGGGCATTTGTTTGTCCTCTTATATTAGGATTCCAAGTCCATGTTTTTATTCTGCCATAAAATACTCAATCTTCCTGGTCATATTTAAATGTTCCTTTTCGTGTATTTGCAAGACCTTGTGGTTCTGTACCTTTATCATAATACATTTCAGCTTTACATTATAGCTGCAATTTAAGAAGATAACTATGGATTAAACTTCTTGATGATAAAAACAGATACATTCCATGGTATCTGGGGTAGAACAGCACCCACTACATGTCTGTGAAATCAAATTGCCATAACCCAGGCATAGCTGTAGAGATAAAATATCTGTCTGTGACCAGGGTGCTAGAGAAGTTAGATGGAGAGTTTTAATAATATTCTCTGAAAAGAAGATTGCCAGAGCTACTAGTCTGAGGAAACAACTTTTACCTTTCCAAAAGATCACCTGTTTTGGTCCCTGGAAGAACATCATTGTGCTAAGGGGAGAAACATAACTAAGGTTTTGAAGCCCTGGATGAAATCTTCTTCAGGTCCTTGCTAAGGGCAATGAAGCAGAAAGTACCACCTAAGAGACTATAAATGAGACCTATGAATGAGTACCATGGTCTTCCTGGCCCTCTAAATCTGTCACAATCATACTGGTGTGATGTCCTCTTAAATGTCTTTGGCAAGCTAGGCCTTTGAAAGAAAAACAAAAATTGGTCACACCAACAAAGGCTTTGGGTCATTAAAATCATTATAATCTTGCATCTATTTAGTAGTTTTCATCCAAGAAAAAATAGAACAGCTTCTTACACTAACTCCTCAGACACCACAGCAGTTTTACTCTACTGTCAGCACATTACTACAAATAACATTTCCACTCTACAATAGTTACAAAGAAAGCAGGCTCTTTATCACCAGATTTTATAAGCAGCAAATGTATCACAAAGTCCAACAATGTTCAAGTATGAGCAAAAGTAGAGAAGTGATGATTTTTGAAAAATACCTTAGTGTCAATAATAGAAAGAGACTAAATCATAAATAATATCAAAATAATAAATCAACTTCTTTGATTAGGTCTTCTAGGTTTTGTCCATATGAGTATATGACATTTATATAATTGTAGTGATGTCACAGTCAAGTCATATCTCAGCCAAGGAGACTGAGGATATCAAGTGGGAAAATAAAGATACATCTACAATGTGTTATGCTTACCTTCTGTAAAACTTTCCATACTTTTTGATAAAATCCAATTGGCACTCTGTTCAGTGCTCCATCTAGCCTTCTTCGGCGTTGCCACTGACCTTGACGATTATCTTTAGATGTCTGTTGACCTCTAGGAAAGGACCCACTACTTGGAGTCACAGATGTTCCAGGTGACTTGGGAGAAGAGGAGAGGAAAGAACATAAATCAAAAGTTATCTCTGTTTTTCTGATAAAGTATTATAGCATAGTGAATAATAAACACTCTCAGTAGAATTAGAAACCACATATTAAGTGTAACACCCAAGATAAAGAGGTTACAGTGAAGCTAGTAGGCTTATGAGTAGCTAGCAACAATGTAAACCTTTGTAAATGTAGATCCTTTTAGAAAGCAATCTAGTGATACTTAAATAGTGCCATACAAATACTGATGACCTGGGAGTTTCTTAGCTGTCTCTTTCCTTGGTTATCTCTGTTAAAATTCCAGCTGGCCTATGGCTTAGTTTGTTGCTTTCATGGCCTATAATACAAGTCTCAATCAAATTAAAAGAATTGAAATAAGATAAAGCATGTTCTCTGACTACAATGAAATTAAATTAGAAATAAAAAACAGAAGGAAATTTAGGAAATTTACAAATATGTGGAAATTAAACAATATGCCTCTAAATAACTGGTGGTTTAAGAAAGAGATCACAAGGAAAATTAGAAAACACTCTGAGATAAAGGAGAATGAAAATACAAAACTTATGGGACGCAGCTGAAAGTGCTTTAAAGAGAAATTTACGTCATAGATGCTTGTATTAAAAAAGAAGAAATATCTCAAATTGATAGCCAAACAATGAAAAAAACCTTCAGACAATGAAAAAAATAAAAGCAAGCTAAGCCAAAAGCAAGAAGGAAGAAAATAATAAACAGTGCAGGAGAAAGAAATAAAATAGAGAATAGAAAAGCAACAGAGAAAAGCAATGAAACTAAAATTTGTTTCTTTGACAGTAAATATAAACTAAATTGACAAATCTTTAGCTCCCCCTCAAAAAGTTAAGACTGAATGTATTAAAATCAGGACAGAAAGAGGGAACATCACCTCTGACTTTAAAGAAACAAAAAGGACTCTAAGGACGTACCATCAGCAGCCATATGTCAACAAATTACATAACTTAGATGAAATGGACAAATTCCTAGAAAGACATAAAGTATCCAACCTGACTCAAGAAGAAACAGAAAGTCTGAATAGATCTATAATAGAGATCAAATTAGTAATTATAAAACTTCCCACAAAGAAAAACTCAGGCACAGATGGCTTCACTGGTTAATTCTATCAAACATTTAAAGATTAATTACCAGTTCCTAACAAACTCTCCCCAAAAAAGAGAAGGAACTTTCCAACTCATTTTGAGGCCAGTATTACCCTTATTCCAAAATCAAAGACATCACAGGAAAACTACAGATCAATATCCCTTCTGAATATAGATACAAAAATCAACAAAATACTGGCAAACCAAATTCAGCAACATAGAAAAGAATTATGCACCATGATGAAATAGAATTTACTACAGAAATTCAAGGTTTCACATCCAGACATCAATTAATGTAATACACCACATCAGGAGAATAAAAGATAAACACCACATCATCCTAATAGATGCAGAAAAAGCATTCAATAAAATCTAACACTCCTTCATGATAAAGACACTCAACAAACTAGAGACAGAGGGGAACTTCATCAATCTAATAAAGTACATCTACAAAACCCCACAGCTGGCATCATAACAAATGGTCAAAGACTGAATGTTTTTCCTCTTAAGTTTAGAGGATAGTTTAGAATAACACAAAGATGTTTTTACTCTTGCTACTTCTAATCAGCATTGCACTAGAGGTTCTAGTCAGTGCTATTAAGCAAGAAAAGAAATAAAAGACATCCAGAGTGAAAGGAAAAAGTAAAACTACATCTGCAAATGACATAATCTTATATATAAGGAATTGTAAATTTGTGCAATATAAGATCAATATAAAATTTGTACAATATAAGATCAGTATAAAAATTGTACACTATAAGATCAATATAAAAATCACTTGTAATTTCTAAACACTAGCAATCAACAATCTGCAAATGAAATTAAGAAAAAAATTTCATTTAAAATAGCATCTGAAAGAATAAAATACTTAGGAATAAATTTAACAAAAGAAGTATAAAACATATACTCTGAAAACTACCATACATTTTGAAAGAAATTAAAAACCTAAATAAATGGAAAGAAATCCCATGTTCATGGATCAGAAGACTTAACATTGTTAAGGTGGCAATACCCTTTAAATTTATCTACAGATTGAAATTTATCTATAGTCTTCATCATAATCCCAATTAGGTTCTTTGCAGAAATTGACAAATTTATCTTAACACTCACATGGAAATTAAAGGGACCCATGATAGCTAATACAACCTTAAAAAACAAAAAAACAAAAAACAAACAACAAACAACAAACAAAAAAGTTGGAGTTGCCTTAATGTCTTCAGTTTAAGAAATCTGAAGTCAGAGGCCATTACATTGGTTTAAACCAAGGAAATCTAATCGGAAATCAGTCTTCCTAAAATGTAAACTTCATGATGGCAAGGACCATATCCGTTCTGTTGTTTATTGTATTTCCAGTGCCTGGTACAAAATTGGCACTCAATAAATATTTACTAAGTACATTACTAATCAGAATAACAGCCAATCCAGTGGCTTTCAAACTTAAAAGTACATCAGAATCACCTGGAAAGCTTATTAAAACACAGATTGCTGGGCCTTACCCACGCCTCTCTGATTCAGTAGGCCTAGGGTGGGGACCAAGATTTTACATTTCTAAGAAGCTCCCAGGGGATGCTGATACCATCTAGTACAGTGCCTGGCACCTAGTATACATGCAATTAATTATATTAGTTGAAAGAATAAATGCATAAACAGACACTTAAGTACTTATTAAATTGAATTTTGTTTTCTCTGAAATGGAAAAGAGGCTAGAGCTGAACCCCCTTTGATACCCTTTGTAGGAAAATGAATGGAAAGATTTTACCCCCATACATGAAGTTGATTTATAGTTATTTTAGTTCTTGATTCATTTTGGTTTTCTTTTCAGTCAGTATATGTCATGACTTATATAACAGCATATTCAAAGTACTTGTGAATGGTATATAACAGCAGTTACCAGAAAAGATGGTGATGTCAAATCTATACCCAAGGGATGACCACCATTGGACTATAAAAAAAATTAGAAAATAAGATTTTAGAAGAGATGAGGCAAGGCAAACATTATTTGTGTTTAAAAACATATTAGTAGAGTAAAATTACAGACTATTCAAGTAACTAGCCAGCATGTTATTATTTAAAAAGCTGATGAAATAGCCTTACTCCAGAAGCTATGGTAAAAGGTAAAGAAAAACTGCCTTTGAAAATATTTTTTTCCCATGATCAGAAAAAAGGGCATTGGTGAGTGGTAGAGAAAAGGGTTTAGAACAATACAAAATACCAGACAGGCAAGTAAGGATGGAAATCAATAATTAGAAATTAGAAAGTAATGAAAATTTAGGTCTCTCAATCCTTGACATTATAGTCCTAATGATTTTGCCTTTCTTGAATTCCTATAGGTAGTGGATGTGTAAAAAGGAATTAAATGATATAGCTGGATAGGTTAAGTCCTTAATATCATACTAATCTAGCTGGGAACACGGGCTTCAAGTTCTAAATATATAATGAACTTGTAAGTAATACTGTGTGCCTATAAACAACTATAAAAAAATATTTAGCCAATCACTCTCAGCCAAAACAAGGACTGTTTACCAACAACATCAGTTTAACTCCTCAGTATGAAACATAGTTCTTTCACCTTTCAGATAGGAAAATGTTCAGGTTATCCAAATTATCTGTGAAAAAACCTGTAGTAGTTAACAGTTTCCTATTAGTCCATTCAGTTCTTACCCTTGCATAATATGAATCTGAAAAGTTTCCTTCAAATTAAACTTCAAGCATTGGCTCATTCTTGTCCTAAATGGTTCTGACTCCCATAAAACCTCCAACAAAAAATTTCCATTTTGTCTCTCCTCTTCTGGATGTGCTTTAGTACTGCAAGCTACCATAAGTCAGGAGGAGTAGTTTTAAGATTTTCATAAAAAGTGCTACTAGGGGAGACCAAATCAGTACCTTCTCAATTTGGAGACTCTGAAAATCACATGATTTCCCAGAGTTTTGAATAAAGCTATGGAAGTTTGTGTTAAGTATTTCTTTGTAGAGCATAATAATTCATCTATTCTCAGCTGCAAGGAAAATGAGTAAGAGGCTACAGTATGATGTCTGATAATTCCCATCAGCTCCCCGAATGATTTCAATGTTTTACCTCTATGTATCCACAACACCTTTTGTATACCTCTCTCATGACAATGATAAAAATCTAATTTGGGGGAAATACCTGAAACTAGATTTTTTTTTAAAATTTTAGGGAGAGAGGGAGAGAAAGAGAGTGAGCAGGAGAGAGGGGCAGAGGGGGAGAGAGAGAATCTTAAGCAGGCTCCATGCTGAGCATGGAGCCTGACATGGGGCTTGATCCCTTGACCTGAGCAGAAACCAAGAGTTGGACACTCAAGTGACTGAGCCACCCAGGAGCCCCAAGAAACTAGATTTTTAAAAAGGCCCTCATCCAATCTGGTGTTCTCTCTAGTACCTGTCCTTAAACGTAAGGAAATGGAGTCTAGTTGCATAGAGAAAATTAATTCCAAAATTACATGTTAATTCTAATAAGAGGAACTCAGGGTTTCAATTTCTTGCTAACAGAAACAAATTATTTTCCTCCTAAAATTAGCAAAACAGTTTGGTCCAGAAAAGGAAAGCTATCTATAAAATGAATGCTACAAAGGAGAATCAAGCTACTCTGTGATTTGCTATCTTACTTGTAAAAAGGCCATGAGCTCATGCATGTTATATAGAACTAAAGGCAGGTTAAATTATGTTAAAGGATCCCTAGTTGTTTCACCTGACTCTCAGTTGAGATAGATAGTCTACGAAATTCCGCCTGAAAAATAAATGGCTCCAATTAAACACAGGATATGAAACAAAATACACAATCCCAACAAAGATCAATTCCAAAAGAATGTTCTTTAACATGACAATATCCCAGCTAATCTCCTGAGATATCCCAAGATGTCTTACCTGCTTTATCTCACTTTTTAACTGCATTATCCCAGTTCGTTCTGTTTTGGTTGCCCCGACAGCACCAATCTCATGGATGGAAATAGCAGGGCTGACATTTGAATCAGTGGGACGAACTACATAGCATGACAGATTAAACAGAAAGAGAGAGGATAATCAGGTTCAAATAATTTTGTCCACCATGCTTAGAAAACTTAGATATATGTCCTCCTTTTATGTTAATAATAATAATGAAAATAACCCACTATATAACCTTGCTATTCAAAGTGTGGTCCATACACCAGCAGCATCAGCGTCACCTAGGAGCTTGTTAGTAGAATCTTGGGTACAACTTCAGGCCTACTGAATCAGTCTGTACTTTTGCAAGTTCCCCACATGATCCTTATGCACAGTAAGGCTTGAGAGGCAGTGCTTTATGACTTTCTTTTACCATTCAAAGGCCTAGGATCCATCCAACTGAAATTACATGTTTATTTATCCTAAGCCTAAAAGTGGAGCAGGAAAGATAACCTTTTTCATTTGCTCTGTTTTAGGTACTTGGCACCAAACACCACTGCCAAACCACCAAGTGCCAAGTGGAGGATTAATTTGCAACAGACCTTAAGATGTATGTGAATTCACAGGCGAAAGGATATATTTGATATATCTGATACACCCAGACACACCACTGCAAATGCTATTAAATTATTGCCAAATGGAATACAAGAAAGTTTCAAATGATACGGGTTGTCAGTTTTCCTAAAGTAGAGATTCAGGATAATGTAAAGGAATCGATAGAACAGTGCAAAAACAAAAGATGATGGCAATCCACTTAGTTGATTTATCATTTAAGAAGAAAAAAAGAGACATATACAGTAGTTTCCAAATCTTGTTCCAGAAGACAGCTTTGCTTTTAACTGTTTCATATACTGGGGTTCTATTTAGTTGGGGGAAAGTTTCCATTGATAAAAGAAAAACATTTTAAAGTCAAACGAGACCAAACTAACACTCTAAAATGGAAATGCGGTTATTCAATCTTACCACTTCGTTCCACTCCGAACTCCTTGCCACTGAGAATGTGATGCAGGAGATTCTTCATGGCTGAAGGACTGAGATTCATCAGGCCGTCTGTGGCTTCCTCAGCTAGTTATCAGAAATGTTAGTACAGAGGACCACAATTTGCCTGACATACCCACCCTATTTTGTTCTCTATTTCCTTTCTTTCTTAGAATTTCTGAATTATTTGATTGATTGGAAAAATAGAATTACAAATAAATTCTTAGCACCACACTGTCTGGGTATTCATAGTGCAATAGATTTCTTTTTTAGAGTAGGGGGAGAGAGAAAGAGAATCTTAATTTTAAGTAGGCTCCAAGCTCAGTGTGGAGCTCAATGAGGGGCTTGATCTCAGGACCATGAGATCCTGACCTGAGGTGAAATCAGGAGTCAGATGCTTGACTGATTGAGCCACCCAGGCGCCCTGCATACTGCAATAGATTCTTTTTTTTAAAATTTATTTATTTATTTTGAGAGAGAGAGAGAGAGAGAGAGCGCAAGCATGAAGGTGGGGTGGGGCAGAGAGAGAGAGAGAGAGAGAGAGAGCAAGCATGAAGGTGGGGTGGGGCAGGGAGGGAGGGAGGGAGAGAGAGAGAGAGAGAATCTGAAGCAGGCTCCAGGCTCCAAGCTGTTAGCATACAGACCAACATGGGGTTTGAACTCACAGATGCGAGATCATGACTTGAACTGAAGTCGGAAGCTTAACTGACTGAGCCACACAGGCGCCCCTGCAATAGATTCTTAATAATTTAAAGACTGATTATCCAGTTTATGGGCTAATCAGATTCTTGATTTCTTCTTCATCCTCTTTCCACACCATTAGGGAACTTAGTAGAATCTTTATTTGAAGGTGGGAAGAATGTAAAGAGAAATATGGAACTGAAAGCCAGTCAGAGAAAAGCAATGGATGTATACATACAGAGGGACTAAAACAATAAACACTTCTCAGTCTGGAAATCTAGAGACTAAAAAGAGAATAGATATGAATCCATGAAATCATGAAGAATAATGAGAAAACTGGACTTTATCAATATCAGTTAGTGCTCACTTTGACAGCACATATACTAAAATTGGAACAATACAGAGAAGATTAGTATGGCTCCCGTGCAAGGATGACATGCAAATTTGTGAAGCGTTCCACATTTTGGTAAAAGAATTGCACTTTGAAAACTATAAGACACTTATGAAATAAATTGAAGAGCACACAAAGAAATGGAAAGACATTCCATACTCATGGATTGGAAGAACAAATATTGTCAAAATGTCTATACTACCCAAGGCAATCTACACATTCAATGCAATCCTTATCAAAATACCACCAGCATTTTTCACAGATCTAGAACAAACAATCCTAAAATTTGTATGGAGCCACAAGGACTCCAAACAGCCAAAGCAATCGTGAAAAAGAAAAGGAAAGCATTACAATTCTAGAGGCCAAGGTATATCACAAAGCTGAAGTAATCAAGACAGTATGATACTGGCATAAAAACAGGCACATAGATCAATGGAATGGAATAGAAAACCCAGAAATGAACCTACAACTATATGGTCAACTAATCTTCGACAAAGCAGGAAAGAATATTCAATGGGAATAAGATAAGTGTCTTCAACAGATGGTGTTAGGAATATTGGACAGCGACATGCAGAAGAATGAAGCTGAACCACTTTCTTATACCAGACACAAAAATAAATTCAAAATGGATGAAAGACCTAAGTGTGAGACCTGAAACCATAAAAATCCTACAAGATAGTATAGGCAGTAGTCTCTTTGAAACTGGCTGTAGCAACTTCCTTCTAGCTGTGTCTCCTGAGGCAAGGGAAACAAAAGCAAAAATAAACTATTGGGATTATATCCAAATGAAAATGTTCTGCACAGCAAAGAAACAATCAACAAACCTAAAAGGCAACCGATGGAATGGGAGAAGGTATTTGCAAATAACATATCTGATAAAGGGTTAGTATCCAAAATATAAGAAGTTGTAAACTCATCACCCAAAAAACAAATAATCCAGTTAAGAAATGGGCAGAAAACATGAATGGAGATTTTTCCAAAGAAGACATACAGATAGATGGCTAACAGACACATGAAAAGAGGCTCAATATCACTCCTCATCAGACAAATACAAATCAAAACTACAATGAGATATTGCCTCACATCAGTCAGAATGGTTAAAATTAACAACACAGGAAACAACAGGTGTTGGTGAGGATGCAGATAAAGGGGAACCCTCTAACGCTTTTGGTGGGAATGCAAACTGGTGCAGCCACTGTGGAAAACAGTATGGAGGTCCCTCAAAAAGTTAAAAGTAGAATTCCCTGCAGCATCTGGGTGGCTCAGTCGGTTGAGCGTCCAACTTCAACCCAGGTCATGATCCCACGCTTTGTGGGTTCAAGCCCCACATTGGGCTCTGTGCAGACAGCTCAGAGCCTGGATCCTGCTTCAGATTCTGTGTCTCCCTCTCTCTCTCTGCCCCTCCCCCATTCTGTCTCTCTGTCTCCCAAAACTAAATAAACATTAAAAAAAAAAAAAGAATTCCCTACGATTCAGAAATTGTGCTATTAGGTATTTATCTAAATGATACAGGGGTGCCTGGGTGGCTCAGTCGGTTAAGCATCTGACTTTGGCTCAGGTCATGATCTCACGGTTTGTGGGTTCGAGCCCCACATCAGGCTCTGTGCTGACAGCTTGGAGCCTGGAACCTGCTTCAGATTCTGTGTCTCCTTCTCGCTCTGCTCCTACCCCAACTCGTGCTCTGTTTCTGTCTCACAAATAAATAAATATAAAAAAATTAAAGGATACAAAAATGCTGATTGGAAGGGGCACATGCACCCCATTGTTTTCAGCAGCATTATCAACAATAGTCAAATTATGGAAAAAGCCCAAATGTCCACCGACTGATGAATGGATAAAGATGTGACGTATATATACAATGGAATATTACTCAGACAAAGAAAAGAATGAAATCTTTGAATCTTGCCATTTGCAATGACATGGATGGAGCTAGAGTGTATTATGCTAAGTGAAATAAGTCAGTCAGAGAAAGACAAATACAATATGATTTCACTCATATGTGGAACTTAAGAAAAAAAACAGATGAACACAGGGGAAGCAAGAGAGGAAAACCAGAAAACAGACTCTTAACTATAGAGAACAAACTGAGGGTTGCTGGAGGGGAGATGGGTGGGGGGAATGGGTTAAATGGATGATGGCCATTAAGGAGGGCACTTGTAGTGAAGAGCACCTGGTGTTGTATAGAAGTGTTGAATCACTAGCTTGTACACCTGAAACTAATACTACATTATATGTTAACTAACTGGAATTTAAAGAAAAACTTGAAAAAGATAAAAAATCACACAGTTAGTGAGACCTTACTACATGTCGGTCATGACTTTACACAATGTTAGTAACAAACAGGTAGGACATGGCACTTGACCTTGAGAAGCTAAGCAACTATTTGGGAGAGATCACATATGTAAACAAAATAAACAACAATAAACATGACTATATTAAGTGCCAATGAGAGGTACAGACAATAAATGCTTTGGAAATCAGACAAGACATCAATCTCCAAGGATGGTGACTGATAAAATCATTGGGAAATACTGTTGAAGTAGGAGGTAGGGGTCAGACTGTTGGGGGTCTTGAATATCACACCCAGGGATCTTGACTTTATCCTTGTAAGAAATAAAGAGCCATGGTTTTGATGAAGCCATAGGAAAAAAAATACGTAAGAGGCAAAGAAAAATGAAGAATGTTTGAGGATTTTTCCCTTCTTGAGGTTTATTATTAAATAATTAGACCTTAATAAAATATCCCTTGATACATGGCTAGAGGATATATGTATGTGTATAATGTAATACATATAATCCATAACAATGTGCTAAATTGGAAATCATATGGAATCAGAAAGACTTGGACTCAAATTGTACTATTTACTAGATGTGTAACTTTAGGCAAGTTATTTAACCTCTCTGAAATTCAGATGACTTATTGGTAAAAGTGGAACAGAAATACCTTTTGCAGAGGGTTGTTGTAAGGATCAAGTGTATATAAATATAAAGCAAAAAGCACACAGTCTGGCATATGGTAGGTATAAAATAATCATTATTTTCCTTTAAAGGGTTATTTTAATATAATTATCTTATGTAATTTAGGTTAGGCTCATGCAAAAAAATTTAGCTATTTGTTAATAGCTCAATTAAAAGCCTTTTGGGGAAATGTAACAGAAACAATGGCTAACATTGAGTTTTACAACTCTATTTTCATTTTTGTATGCAGTCCCTATCTCTATTATTTTATCATTCTTAGAAATCAAACAAATATCAATGGAAAAATAGTCATGCCATGTGGGTCCCTTTCCCTCTCTCACACTGTATACAATTCTGCGCTACAGCTTCTACAGGGCCCAGGTTTTCTTCTAACTAAAACTGTTATTTTGCCAAATACAGCTATAGTTAATTTCAAAGAGACTCCTGTCAGAAAATTTTCATAGAAATATAGCTTTCCTTTATTCAATCCTGTTGTTGACTAGACAGAATACTAACATTATGATCAAACTGATGTGGTGACTCAGTCTGGTTCGAGAAGTTGCACTGCTTGAGTCAGAATCAAAACCAGTCTGTCACGCTCAAATTCGAAGCACACTTAGGCTCACTCTAGGAGTTAGAAGGAATGTAATTTGGAGTGCAGAGCCCCCAAGAGGTGGAATTTTGAAATTGCAGAACTAATACATAAATTTGTCATAATTATCAGTCTCTTGATTTATATAAATACAGATTGACTAACATGGGAACAAGATTGCTATATGCAGCTTCTGAGCTACCGATAAAATGTTTTAGCTTTCTTTCCCTCTTGATCCAAAACTCAATAGACTGACATTAAAAATTTTTTTTAAATGTTTATTTATTATTGAGAGAGAGACACACACACAGAGCATGAGCAGGGGAGGGGCAGAGAGAGGGGGAGACACAGAATCCGAAGCAGGCTCCAGGCTCTGAGCTGTCAGCACAGAGCCCGATGTGGGGCTTGAACTCACAAACTGCAAGATCATGACCTGAGCCGAAGTCAGTCACCCAACCAACTGAGCCACCCAGGCGCCCCAGTAGACCTACGTCAAGAGTGAATTCTGCCTCTGCCTCTCTCTCTCTCTCTCTCAAAATAAACCGAAAAAAGTGAATTCTGTCAAAAATAGTTACTAAAACGAATACCTGAGCATCGAAGGGAATGGGCCAGTTCTGTTGCCATAACTTGTATGATTAGACCAATTCGAAGTCGAAACATTTCGGCAAAGAGGCCAGGCTGAGTTCGCATATACATGGCTAGATACACCATTATTTCCTGTGCATGGAATGAATATAGACAAAAATTATGGCCCAGGTCTCACAAGGCCTATTTTGTAGTCTTCAGAAACTGCCAAATCAATTGAAAACAAAAATATCAATCACCATACTAAACTTCATAATTCTGCTCACCTGTGTAAGAATGGAAATGCTCATGTCCCCTTCACTGGCTTCATCTATCAGCTGAGTGAGCACTTCATAAGGCAGAGGTCTGAGGGAGAAGACAGTGAAGAATGAGAAAACTCTGTGACTATTTAAGCTTAAATACATGGAGAAAATAAAAAAGCTCCTCCCAAGTCCAAGTCACCTCTTTAATGTCTCATTACTGGTAGCATTTGGTTCATTTAGTGTTCAAAGGTCATTGCCACCCCAAACCACTTTGGCCTATATCAACTCAGGAAAGCTCTCCTCTCTCCTCTTTAAACCTGGATTGCCCTTCTCCTTCAAAATTTTATGTAAAATTTACCTGATGAGGTCCTTCCAGATCAGTATTTCAGGGTTAATTCTTAACATATGACAAGTAACTATTATGGCTAGAAAGTAATGAACTAAATTTAAGCTGTACCTTTTGGAAACCATTTCATTACTTTATGATCACACCTTAGTTATACTTATTTTCTAGTTTCATCAGTTTACACACACACACACACACACACACACACACACACACACACACGTATGCATACCTCTTCCCACACTTCTGACTCTTCTGTTGATATTAAGTACTCTGGGGGAATGGGATATGGACCATGCCATCTTCTTTTGGATTGTCACAGTAGTCAAAAAAAATTTTTTTTTTACAGTAGTCAAAAATTGATCAGATTTGTGATGAAAAAAAACCCCTCTGTTTGCTGAGAGTAAGGTATTATGGGTTGAATTGTGTCCTGTCAAAGTTCATATGTTGAAATCCTAACCCCTAGTACCTCAGAGTGTGACCTTATTTGGAGATGAGGTCTTTCCAGAGGTAGTTAAGTTAGAGTGAGGTCATTGGGTGGGCCTTCATCAAGTGTCACTAGTATCCTTATATGAAAATTTGGGAAATTTGGACACAAAAATATACATAGAGGGAAGAAATGTGAAGAGATATAGGGAGAAAATAGCTATCTACATGCCAAAGAGAGAGGCCTGGAAGAAAGTCTAGAGTACAGCTGATTTTTTGTGGGTGCTCATTGTAGTTGCCTGTCCTATTTAAGACTGTTTTCCAATGTGAGGTTTGGGAAAGACAATAAGTAAAAAACAAGCACAAAAACAAAAACCATCACCACCACCACCACTACCAACAAAAAACCCTAAAAAGCAAATTACATTTGAGTACTACTTCCTGTGAATTTTCTCTTTCATTTACTCATGTTCTGTCATTATCAACATTCTCATGCCAAGTGTCTCTGAAAGAAGCCGACACATGTAGGACATTATTATCAACTGATAGATTAGGGCAAGAGAATTGTGGTCAGTCCACACAGCTCCTTAAAGGCTCAGAGAAGCTTGAGCAAACCCAACCAAAAACCATACTCACGCAGAGATGGTCTTCTCTCGAGGTTCTGGAGGGAGTCCCACTGTCAAATGTTTCTGGTGGGAGAGAAGGTCTGTGCAGGCCTAAGAAGAGATGGCATAACAGCATTATCCCTCCCATAACATGCCAGATTTCCAAGACAATTACTTTTTTCAGCCTACAAACCTTTGTTCCCTCTTAATTTATTGATACGCCAAACCCTCTTTCTCAGGAAATCCCATGAAGATAGCAAAAGAGAGATTTTTTTAGGAAGAAACAATGAAGGATTTTTATCTCCTAAGAAGTAGGAATTTTTAGTCTACTGTAAATTCATTCTTAAGATGTAGAATTCTTATAGTTTATAACATCTTATATTTGACATTCACAAGCAAAAA
Source organism: Neofelis nebulosa (assembly GCF_028018385.1). Lineage (NCBI taxonomy): Eukaryota > Metazoa > Chordata > Mammalia > Carnivora > Felidae > Neofelis > Neofelis nebulosa. The sequence continues at coordinate 60,712,726 of NC_080800.1, forward strand.
GCTAATTGAGTATCAGGAACTTTATGTGAGGAAGACAACATCTCAAATGATTAAGATGCTGTGGTTGCCTTAAAAATCCATTATGGAAACCAATTAAAAAAAAGGACCTCCATTTAACAAAGTAACAAGATATTAAATCAATGTACAGAAATTGGTTGCATTTCTATATACCAATAATGAAGCAGCAGAAAGAGAAATCAAGGAATCGATCCCACTTACAACTGCACCTACCATAAGATACCTAGCAATAAACCTAACTAAAGAGGTAAAAGATCTGTGCACTGAAAACTATAGAAAGCTTCTGAAAAGAATATTAGAAGACACAAAGAAATGGAAAAACATTCCATGCTTATGGATTGGAAGAACAAATATTGTTAAAATGTCGATACTACCCAAAGCAATCTACACATTCAATGCAATCCCTATCAAAATAACACCAGCATTCTTCACAGAGCTAGGACAATCAATCCTAAAATTTGTATGGAACCATTAAAGACCCTGAATAGCCAAAGAAATGCTGAAAAAGAAAACCAAATCTGGATGCATCACAATTCTGGACTTCAAGCTGTATTACAAAGCTGTAATCATCAAGACAGTGTGGTACTGGCACAAAAATAGACACATAGATCAATGGAACAGAATAGAGAACCTGGTAATGGACCTAAAAATATATGGCCAATTAATATTCAATGAAGCAAGAAAGAGTATCCAATGGAAAAAAGTCTCTTCAGCAAACATTTCCAGGAAAACTGGATCATGACATGCAGAAGAATTAACCTGGACCACTTTCTTACACCACACACAAAAATAAACTCAAAATGGATGAAAGATCTCAATGTAAGATAGGAAGCCATCAAAATCCTCGAGGAGAAAGCAGGCAAAAACCTCTTTGATCTTGCCCTCAGCAACTTCTTACTCAACAGGTCTCCGGAGGCAAGGGAAACAAAAGCAAAAATGAACTACTGGGACCTCATCAAAATAAAAAGCTTCTGCACAGCGAAGGAAACAATCAGCAAAACTAAAAGGCAACCGACAGAATGGGAGAACATATTTGCAAATGACATATCAGATAAAGGGTTAGTATCCAAAATCTATAAAGAACTTATCAAACTCAACACCCAAAACACAAATAATCCAGTGAAGAAATGGGCAAAAGACATGAATAGGCACTTCTCCAAAGAAGACATCAAGATGGCCAATTGACACATGAAAAAATGCTCACCATCACTCATCATCAGGGAAATACAAATCAAAACCAAAATGAGATACCACCTTACACCTGTCAGAATGGCTAACATTAACAACTCAAGCAACAACAGATGGTGGTGAGAATGTGGAGAAAGAGGATCTCTTTTGCATTGTTGGTGGGAGTGCAAGTTGGTGCAGCCACTCTGGAAAACAGTATGGAGGTTTCTCAAAAACTAAAAATAGAACTACCCTACAACCCAGCAATTGCACTACTAGGCATTTATCCATGGGATACAGGTGTGCTATTTCAAAGGGACACATGCACCCCCATGTTTATAGCAGCACTATCAACAATAGCCAAAGTATGGAAAGAGCCCAAATGTCCATCGATAGATGAATGGATAAAGAAAATGTGGTGTATATATACAATGGAGTATTACTCTGCAATCAAAAAGAATGAAATCTTGCCATTTGCAACTATGTGGATGGAACTGGAGGGTACTGTGCTAAGTGAAATTAGTCAGATAGAGAAAGACAAAAATCATATGACTTTACTCATATGAGGACTTTAAGAGACAAAACAGATGAACATAAGGGAAGGGAAACAAAAATAATATAAAAACAGGGAGGGGGACAAAACAGAAGAGACTCATAAATATGGAGAACAAACTGAGGGTTGCTGGAAGGATTGTGGGAGGGGGGATGGGCTAAAAGGGTAAGGGTCATTAAGGAATCTACTCCTGAAATCATTGTTTCACTATATGCTAAATAATTTGGATGTAAATTTTAACAAATAAAAAATAAAATTAAAAAAAAATAAAAAAAATTCAAAACAGATTAAAGACCTAAATATGAGACAGGAAACCATGAAAATCCTAGAGAAGAAAACAGGTAGCAACCTCTTTGACCTTGACTGCAGCAACTTTTTATTAGACATGTCTCTGGAGGCAAGGGAAACAAAAGCAAACGTGAACTATTGGGACCTCACCATGATAAAAAGCGTCTGCACAGTGAAGGAAACAATCAACAAAACCAAAAGGCACCATCAGAATGGGAGAAGATATTTGAAAATGACATATCTGATAAAGGGTTAGTATCTAAAATCTATAAAAAACTTATCAAACTCAATACCGAAAAAACAAATAATCCCATAAAGAAATGGGCAGAAGACATGAATGGACACTTCTCAAAACAAGACATCCAGATGGCTAACAGACACATGGAAAGATGCTCAGTATCATTCACCTTCGGGGAAATACAAATCAAAACCACAATGAGATACCACCTCACACCTGTCAGGGTGGGTGAAATTAATAACTCAGGACACAACAGATGTTGGCGAGGATGCAAGGCAACGGGAATGCTTTGCATTCCTGGTGGGAACGCAAACTGGTACAGCCACCCTGAAGAACAGTATGGAGGTTCCTCAAAAAATTATACATAGAACTACCCTATGACAGAGCAATTGCACTACTAGCATTTATCCAAAGGATGCAAAAATGCTGATTTGAAGGGGCACATACACCCAATGTTTATAGCTGTGCTGTCAACAATAGCCAAATTATGGAAAGAGCCCAAATGTTCATCTACTGATGAATGGATTAAGAGCATGTGGTATATATACATAATGGAATACTACTTGGCGATCAAAAAGAATGAAATCTTGACGTTGGCAACAATATGGATGGAAATAGGATGTATTATGCTAAGTGAAATAAGTCAGTCAGAAAGACAAATATCATATGATTTCACTTATATGTGGAATTTAAGAAACAAAAAGATGAACACAGGGGAAGGGAAGGCAAAATAGGATAATAAGGGGGAGCCAAACCATAAGAGACTCTTAAATACAGAGAACAAACTGAGGGTTGCTTGAGGGGAGGTGGGTGAGGGGATGGGCTAAATGTGTGATGGGAACTGAGGAGGGCACTTTTTGGGGTGAGCACTGGGTGTCATATGTAAGTGATGAATCACTGGGTTCTACTTCTGAAACCAATACTACACTATATGTTAACTAACTTGAATTTAAATAAATAAATTAAAGAATAAATTTACTTTTTTTGAAATGCTTAAAACAAAGCACCTCCATTTAGATTTGGTATAAATTCAAGAATTTATAGTACCTCATCGAGTGCTTCCACCTTCTTTCTTAGGATTCCAGAGATGTATCGGATCAGGCCCCAGTGACGAATTTCTCCAACTTTGCCATACAGTTCAGTAAGCAGCTCTCGGACTGTTGCACTCCCTTCATCATATAATCCAGTGTCCCAGTCAGGTCCTCTGGAATGTTAGAGACCTACATTAATTATAAGTAAAGCTGCTGGCAACGATCATTTGTTTCAGTGTTACAACAGATGTGTCTGTTTTTGTAAGTTCTGTCTCATTAGGAACTACTAAATATTATTTACCAAGAATCCTTGTAAACCTATGATTAGTGATCAGCCCTGAAACACAGATACCTAGACAATAATAAGTCTTAGTTTCTAGTTGTGCTTTGACAAAATGCATTCTTTTACCCTCTTCACAGGCTTCAACATAGCTGAAAATGAAGTCAAAGGTTTAATTTGAAAGTATGCTACACTTAGGGAGCTAATGAAGAGATAAAAAAGATGTGTGCTTATTTTGAAAGGATACATATACATTATTGTTGTAAAGATTACTATAACACGAGTCAACTGTGAAGTACCATAAAATCTATATAATGTTCTATGAAACTGGGAATTTGATATACAATAAAGGTAGATTATTTATTAAACAATATTAAGACAATGAAGTAACCATATGAAAAAGAAGTTGTATTCATGCCTTACACTGTAAATCAGATTTCTAAATATATCAGATTTCAATGTAAAGGTACTAGAAAAAATATGGGAGAACTGGTTTATAACTTTGGGGGCAAGAGGACTTTTTAACTATCACCCACACACAAGAAGCCATAAAAGAAATACTGTTATATACATAGAAACAATGAAATTCTTATTGCAAAACCCACCATAAGTGATGCGACAAATTACAAACAGAAAAATATATGCAGTTCATAGGCCAATTTCCCTAATATATAAAGAACTCTAACAAATAGATAATAAAAAAAGACACAAAAGAAAATACAGTCAAATACTGATGAATTTTAGGTATGGGATAAAGTGTCTGATCTCACTCATAATAAGAAAAATTAACACTACACCAAGACAACATTTTTTAATCTATCATGTTGTCCCAAATCCCCAAATTTGATAACACTGCATTGGTGAGGCTTTGGGAAAATAGGTGATCCTGATATATTGCTAGTGGGAATAAAATTGGGACAATTTCTCTGGAGAGCTATTTGGAAATACATATTAAATTTCAAAATCTCTATATTCCTTGACTTAACATTTCTGGTATATCTGTAGGATAAACTCCACACATGAGAAATGATATATACTATGAGGTAGGTTATTTGCTATAGCGTTGTTTGTGACAGTGAATGATGGGAGACAACCCAAATGTCCATCAACAGGAGACTGTTAAACAAATTATGGTATATTCAAACAAGGGAATGCTACACAACTACTGAGAAAGTATGATGTAGATCTAGATCATGGCAAGCTGTATGTTTCAAAGTGATTCCAATAATGTTCCATCTAACACGCTTTTCTTACAGTGTGACTTGTACAGTCCTCCCATGAAGAGGTTGGGTCTGTGTTCTCTCCCCTTCAACCCAGGCATGCTTGTGACTAATTTGAAATGATGCTGTATGATTTCTGAGGCTAGGTCATAAACATTCACGCAGCTTCCACTTGGTCCTTTTCTGGGGCACATAATCTTGGGACCTAGACATCAGGCTGCGAAGAAGTGGAGAGACATGGGGGAGGTCATCTGTAGGCATTCCAGGTGACAGCTCCCGGCGAGGTTCCAGCCAACAACCAGTGTCAACTCCTAGATATTCAAATGGACAAGCCTCCTGGTGACTTCAGCCCCAGACACTGTCAGACCACAACTGAATGAGATCCCAAGTGAGAACTGTCTAGCTGAGTTAGACAAGCTCCAGAACTGTGACGGATAATCTAAACATGTTTTATTTTTACTATTTTAAGCCACCGAATTTTGGGGTTATTTGTTAAGCACTCATAGATAAATGGGATATATATGTCATGATTTTCAAGATAAATAGTTTTAGTGAAAAAAAGCAAGGTACAGAACAGTGTATATGCCATGCTTCCATTTGGGTAAACAGGTGTAAAATTACATACATATATGTCTTTATTTACCAACATTTACCTACATATGCACAAACTGTCCCCAGATGGATACACAAATAAACCAAGTATCTAGAGACCAGAGGTGGGCAAAAGACTTTTCATCTTTTCACTGTATCCTTTTGTACTTTAAAAAGTTCAAATATGATAATGGATTATTCAGTATATTAAATTTTAGTAAGTATATACTAACATGATGTATTTAATATACTAAATATATTAAAAATAATAAATACATTAAATACACATGTTTTGCTTATTTATTTTGAGAGAGAGCGAGCGGACAAGGGAGGGGCAAAGAGAGCAGGAGAGAGAGAATTTCAAGTAGGCTTCATGCTGTCAGCGTGGAGCCTGATGTGGGGCTTAATCTCACAGACTGTAAGATTATGGCCTGAGCTGAAACCAAGAGTCGGATGCTTAACTGACTGAACCACTCAGGTGCCCCATTATTATTTTATTTTATTTTATTTTATTTTATTTTATTTTTTTAATTATATGAAATTTATTGTCAAATTAGTTTCCATACAACACCCAGTGCTCATCCCAAAAGCCCCCATTAAATATATTTTTAAAACTATGAAATAAAAAGTACCATAGGAAGAGTCAACAATGGATTAAAAAAACCAGTGAATGAAAGTCTAAAGAGTAACAGGATATTTACAGTTTCAAAATATATCTCTACAAGATACTTTTTATTTATAAAGTGCAACATAAAAGCTTTATAGTGGCAGAATGTGGAAGATACTACTTTAAATATACTACATATATATATGTATATATCTATATCTATATCTATATCTATATCTATATCTATATCTATATATATGGGGAGAGAGAGACAGAGAGACAGACAGACAGAGAGACAGAGAGAGAGAGAGAGGATCTTAAGCAGGCTTCACGCTCAGCACAGAGCCCAATGCAGAGCTCTATCCCTCGTCCCTGGGATCATGAACTGAATCAAAATTGAGTTAGGCACTCAACTGACTGAGCCACCAAGGTGCCCCGAAATGTGTAATTTAGATTTTCTTTTGCTATAAAGACATTATTAGGACAACTGACAAGTCTGGTATGTAGATTCAATAATACTATTGTTTTAACATTAATTTTCTGATTTTGGCAATTGTACTGTGCTTATGTAAGAGAATTCCTAGTCTTTAGGAAATACACAATGCACACTCAAACACTTAGGATAGAAAGGGATCATGTGGATCATGTCTGCCACTTACTCTCACATGATTCATAAAGATATATGTATGTATGTATGTATGATGATGGTGATGATGACAGAGAATGAGTAAGAGAGAGACAAAGAGAAAGAAAGAGAGAGATTGAGACTGAGATCAAAGCTCAAGGTAAACCTGAGGAATTTAGGTGAAGGATATCCAGAAAATTTTTTGTGCTATTCTTACAACTTTTCTCTAAGTTTGAAATGGTCAAAATCAAAATATATAAATGAATAGTATTAAAATACATGCTTTGAGAGCTCAGAATCAGGGATGATCCTTTTTATTCCCATAGGTCAGAGAAAGCTTTATGGAGATGACAGGTGAACTAGGCCTTGATGGATAGCTAGAATTACAATGAGGAGAGATGGGGTGTGGTAAATGAGTGTAGTCCAGGCAGAGGGCAAAACATGAGCCAAGGTATGAAAGTAGTCATGTATAGGCTGTGTTTTGGATATGGTAAGTAGCAGGCTGTTTTGGTGAAATAATTCACAATATGAGTGGGGAGCAATGGTAGACAAAGGTTGAAAGATCATAGAGGATGTATATTTGGCTCATGATTCCCAATGGTAGTGATGATGTTGCAGGGAGAGGCAGGGTATGAGGAGGAGCTGAAGATGATGACACAATTTCAAGCCTGGGTGACTAAAAGAAGGATGATACCGTGAACATGGCCAGGAGCAGTGGCTTTCCAATAAAGACAGTGAACTGGGTATTAGATATGCTGAGTAAGAAGATATATATATATTCTAAGTAGATTAAAGACATACAATCTAAAAAAATTATTAAAGGTATTTAAAATATTTTTAAAATTCTGGGAGGGGATGCATAACAAGAAACCCAAAAGCCAAAAAGGAAAGACTGACAGATTTTATGATATAAAAATTAAACTTCTGCATAGAGAAAAGCATATAATTAGCAAATTATTTGGATAAAATATCTGCAACAACTGTAACTAACAAAATAGTGACATCTAATATCAATGAGAAATATATAAAAAACCCAACAGAGAACAAACAAAGGTTATAAACAATTCATAGAAGGAATGCTAGTCAACACACATAGGAAACCTGACCTCCCAACTTTTACTTTTTTTAAAGTTTATTTATTTATTTGAGAGAGACAGACAGAGGGAGAGAGGGAGAGGGAGCAGGGTAGGGGCAGAGAGTGAGGAAGAGAGAGAATCTCAAGCAGGCTCTGTGCTGTCAGCAAAGAGCCCTCAGCACAGGCCTGATGCAGGTCTCAAACTCACAAACCGTGAGATCATGACCTAAGCCAAAATCAAGAGTCAGACACTTAGCTGACGGAGTCACCCAGGTGCCCCTCAACTTTTACTCTTAAATCCACAAGGGATATTGGGCAGAATTCCAAGTGTATTAAAACCCATGCAGCACATCATACACACTCTAGTCAAGTGGTTTGACATCACCTGGAATACTAGTTTTAGGGAGACTGTAGGTTTGATCAGATGTTATGGTGAAGTTAATATACAGGATTAGATGAAGAAAACTCATGTTAGGAGCCAAAGAGTTGGCAGCCAATCATTGATCATCTGAATTGGTGGGAAAGTATGAACTTTTCAGGTATAACTCTCTTTGTTTTCCCATATCAACTACCTAGCTGGCTCGTCAGGTTTCATTCAAGCTTACCCCTTATTTCATTTTACCTTCTCTATCTTTTCGTTATGCTGCATTTAGCATTGTGCCTGGCACATAATAAGTACTCAACAGGTATTTGTTGAATAAAGTGCCTTACCCTAAAGGAAAAATGAAAGAAACAAAGGTATCAAAACAATAAGACCCCATGTCTTTTTTTTGTCAGTAGCACATAACAAGATTTATGGGGTGGCTCTTAGGGTTGTAGGATAAGGGAAGTCCCTCACAGCATGAGACTGCCTGGAGGTTTATTTAAGGCACCAGCTCTACCATCCAGGAGGTGTGGAGGGCAAGAAAACTCCCAGAGGACAGGAGGAAGAGGAAGTTACATGTCTAAGTGATGTGCTTCAGTAGCACTGTGGGGATTCTCTAGGTTAGAGAGCATTAAATGTCAGCAGTGGTTTGGGGTATTATTCATGGCCCTGGGCTTACCTCTTGTTAGCAGATATGGAGTAGGTTTCAAGGAGTATACAAAGCAGGCAGGCCCTACATAGCTAAAAGTATGTTGGGGCTACTTTGGTAACAGTTGGATGTGTAAAAATATGCGTTTGGTGTTGGTGGGATTTTCAGCTGTCATTTTCATTTACTCACTAAACACCACAATCAAATGGAAGCAGCATGAGCTTGGGAGTCACACAGACCAAGGCGACTTCATTAGCACCTAGAGGGGATGAAAGTCCTAGATACCTACTTGGTCTTCTTTGACACTACCCTGGCAGTGCAGAAGGTGAGGTAGTGCCTGCTTTGTTACACTGGGGTGGGAGTGGATGTCTGGGCTTCAAGCTAAGCCCTTCTGGACAGGGGTGGGGCCACAGATTCTTCTATGGTGCTTGGCTCCAGTAGAGTGGTCATTGTCTCAATGTTGTTGGTCTTGCTAGTCTGCCCTTTCCTAGTCCTTTGTCTAGAAAGAACAAGTTTTTCATTGGGCTTTTGGTGTCTGTGCCCATTGGCATTTTCGGGGTGCTGGCTTCTCTGTCATCTGATGCGGGACCCAAAGGCAACATGGAACAAAGGAACCCAAGGGACGTCACCACCTTGTCATTCCTCAGATCCTGAGGTCCTTAGCCAGTCTACCTTCTTCTGTCCAGCCTTTAACACCTTGTTATGTTTGTTTTACAAATGATGTTATCCTGTACTTAGCAGGAGGAACAGAGAGGAATGCATGTAGTCTATCTTGTCTGGAACCAGAAGTCCCACTGTGGTCTTGTTTTACGAGATTCATTGACTTTTAGAAATAATACTGTAATATTTAGGGATTAAATGATAAGATGTCTGGTTTCTTTGTCAAACCAATCTGGGAGAAGAGAGGGAGATAATATAGATGTGACAAGGTTAACCATGTCTTTATAATTGTTCAGGCTGGATGATGGGTCTCAAAGTGTTCATTATGCCATTCTCTCTACTTTTAAATAAATTTGGACATTTCTATCATTGAAAGTAAAACAGGGGGTGCCTGGGTGGCTCAGTAGGTTAGGTGTCTCTGACTTCGGCCCAGGTCATGATCTCATGGTTCATGAGTTCGAGCCCCACATCAGGCTCTGCTGTCAGCACAGAGCCAACTTTGGATCCTCTGTCTTTATCTCTCAGTGCCCCTCCCCACTGTGTGTGCATGTGCTCTCTCTCTCTCTCTCAAAAATAAATAAAAACATAAAAAAATAACTAGAATCTTCTCTTAAAAATTGAATAAAAAACAAAGTAAAACAGAAAAGTTACTCTCTCTCCTCTGTGGAGGCTGGGCTTCAGGAGAACAAGATGAAAATAGGAAGACTTGTTACAAAGCTATAGCAATAGTCCTGGTGAGAGACAAAGACCTGAGTGAAGGCCCCAATACAAGAGATGCAGAAGGTAAATATTTAGAGGTAAAACTGAGTAGACTTGGTGATTAACTGGATATGGGGAGAAGCGTGCTGAGTAGGTAGGTGTTGGGTCCAACAACAAGGATGTAGAATTTCAGAATATAACTCCATTTTTAATGTTTGACTGGCTGACCCCTTTCAAGTCCTCTTTCCCTTCCAGCCTACATCTGGGCAAGGTGCCAGAAAAATCCAAGTATTTCCTCTCTTGGTGCTGGTGACAAACTTTACCCCAGCTTCACCTCCTGATTGTAATAAAACCCCAATCCAGCCTCCTTTCCCTACTCACTTAAGCTTTTTTTTTTGTTTGACCAACTTTGGAATCTGTTCCACTCTCCCCAGAAGTCTCATTATGTGAGTAATAAACATTTTACAGACTTTTGGTACATGTGTGGCATCATCAGTCTCAGCATCCAAACCAAATTTAGGGGAGGGGATCTGCCTCTTCAGGTTGATGACTACATTAATAAATGAGGAATTTCAGGTTATGTTTTGCGGGGAGGAAGTAAGGGACAGGAGAGAGTTCCACTTGGGCATGCTGAGTGTGAGGTTCCTACATATAATGTACCTAGCAGGGTTCTGGACACATAGCAAACACTCAGAAATGCTAGTTTATTTTTTCTGTAAGCCTCCATCTTCTTACTTCTTCTGAGTTTAGAATTTATTTAACTGTGGATTTTTAACAAATTACAGAGGCTTAAAATATCCATAATAATGATAATAATAGTCACCAGTTATTGGTCACCTACTCTGCAGCAGACATTGTATTAGAGACTTTGCAGATACTGTATCTTGTTTAATCTTTACAACAGTTTTATGTGGTAGGCGTAATCCAAATTTTATAAATGAGGACACTTGAGGCTTTGAAGTTACACAGTGGGTAGGGGCAAAATTCAAATCCAGGTCAATGAGACTCCAAAACTGTGTTTTATTTACTATGTTATACTTCCCCTCTACATGAACATTAAAGTGATAATATCTATCACTTACTTCATAGTATACAGCATGTAAAGGATGTCAGCTTGCTCCTGTAAGCTGGAGGTCTCCTTCAACTGCAAAATGAGTGCTTTGAAGTCCACCTCCCCAGATTGGTCTCTAGGAAGATGTATTTCTACACGAACAGATGGAACCTTTAGTTTGAGAAAGGACAGAAAAACTTAAGTCCACAAATGCTCAACTTAAATAGTGCCCTAGAGTGTCGATCTTTTCACCTCTAAACCTTTTCTGTAAGAATTCCCTACATTTTGATGGAAAGTAAAACAAAAACAATGAAATCTTCAACATGAATGACATAACAATTTCATTTTCTTAGAGCCTGGCTAGGAAAATCTTATTCATTTTATTTTATTTTTTAATGTTTATTTATTTTTGAGAGAGAGAGACACACACAGAGAGAGAGAGTGAGCGAGTGGGGAGGGGCAGAGAGAGAGGGAGACATAGAATCTGAAGCAGGCTCCAGGCTCTGAGCTGTCAGCACAGAGCGAGACGTGAGGCTTGAAGTCATGAACCCCGAGATCACGACCTGAGCCAAAGTCAGACACTTAACCTACTGAGCCACCCAGGCACCCCAAAACTTGCTCATTTTAAAAGTGACCTAAAAAGGAGTATATCTTCACCAGGGTAGCATTTTGCCTACCACCAGTTATTAGCAGAAACCATAAGGGCTAGTTCTGTTATTTGCCATACAGATGGTGGTTTTGCAAAGAGCTGACAAATACGTCATGTGCAAGTTTACCTGGTCCTCTCGTGGGCAATGAGGAGAGTCAAGTAAGTTCAATGAAGGCCGGGAAGCCCGAAATATCTTTGTAGGAAGATACATGTGAACATCTGCGAGAGGTTGACATTTATGGGAAAGGTTAGATAACTTAGGAGACTAAAAAACAAATAATTCACAGTTGCCCTCAAAATCAAGTTGTATAGGAGTTGCTCTTTATATTATGTAGAACAAGAGTGAGAAATTTATCCTTTCTTGCTAATATCAAAGAAAAAATATGAATATCAGATAATTTAAAGACTGTTCAATCAACCATATTTTCCACGGAATGCCTAGAATTGTAGCATTAAATGGACATTTAAGATATTAAACTCTATGAATGTAATCAATACCAAAATGGTGCCATCACTGATACTTTGATCGAATACCATATGTAACAGAAAGAACCCAGTTCTGTTTTCTATTTTCTGGACTACCCTGGGAAAATATCTGGCTGTCAGCAGTTGGATTTCCTTGAGAATAGATAAACAGATGTGTATCCCTATGTAGGGAATAAAAAAAAAATGTAGTGGCTGACCTACTTTGAGATATTCCTAATATTTTTACTTATAGTCCATTTACAGTCCAAATACTTACCATAACCTCAACAGAGAGACTGTCTTGTCACTTTCACCATTTTACAGATATAGAAAGAGAGATACAGAGCTCAAATAACTGTTCAAGCAAGTAAGTAGCAGAGCTGGGAATTAAGCTTAAGTTTCCTGGTTTGCAATCTAGAAGTAGAACTTAAGAAAGGCGATCTCTTCACATGAGCCCTTGGTCAAGGGAGCATATTCAAAGGGTATGCTAAGCTTTTCCCTCTTTGAAATGTTAAATGATTCACGTTTAATTATCTTTGGTTAGTAATGGTCAATAAAGTTTTAGACAGCAAGAACATGCATCTCAATCATTCTCATCATCTATAAAATGTTACCATTTAGGCCCCCTAGGTGTGGCCAAGGAGCTCTTCTGTCCCTTCAGATGCAGCTACCACAGTGGCACTGAGTACTCTTAGGAACGATGACTCCTCCTAGCAATGGGTAGTAGGTGACACCCTCCACTGCACATACTGCCGAAGGGGGGTAGTGGTCATGGGGAGGACAATGACAATGTTGTTGTATAGGGAGTACTGCAGTTGAGAAATAAACACAGCTCTTGCGCTGCTAGAACTGACTGTAAATGTCACAGCTGACATAAGGTAACCAGATGCAGCTTAAGGGCGAGTATCTCCCTCTTCATTGTCAGATTATCTTGTAATTGCTTGCAGGGCTTTCTCTTTAAATAAAAGTGCTTCCAAAGGAGTAACTTTTCCAAAAGAAAAAACTCTTTCTGTCACTTTAATACTGATGTTAAAATTCTCCATGTCTCCTGTTCTGCTTCTTTTCCCTATGAGACCATATAGCACCATCGATGGCAAAACTATATGCAGTTTATTAAATTCACAAATATTTGAGTGTCTAATGTGTTCCATCTGTCTGAGATGCTGGGGATAAAGCAGTGAACAAAACAGAGTTCCTGCTTGCACTGCTAATAAACGCCCTGCCCCCATCCTGGACTTCACATCAATCCTGTGCCTGATTCCAGTGAGTCATGGCATTACTCACTCTGTACATGCAGCTCCTTGGCCTTGGTCACCAAGGGCATTAAATCGCAGGTTGTTTGCACAGCAGCTCGGAACCGATCTAGCCCTCCCTTCTGTGAGGTGAGGGCTAGTTTAGGATGGGGAGCAGTGTGCGCCAAAAGGTGATCTAAATAGCGAGCAACTTCATCACCACAGCGAGCTGCAAGGTTAGTGGGGGTAGGGGGGAGAGAAAAAATGAACATTTTAGTTAGTTTACAATCTACCCAACCAACCAGAATGATTGGCTCCTGTGCCCATAACACAGCACCAGAAATAGGTTATTTTTGATCATGGAGGTGGAGGGGGGGAGGTTGTAATCATTTTACAACATCTTGGCTTTACCATTTAGAAACTATGGCCATTTACCAGGACCTACCTGTTCTTCAACTTTGCTAAGACAATATTAGGGCTCCTGAAAGTAGTATGAGGTTTTTTTAAGGACAGGTGGAGCAAGGATTTTATAATCTGTGAATGTGATGGTAGTGGTGTGGCAGTGGTGGTAGAGGAGGAGCAGAATGGGGCCCTTGGAGTCTTACTGGTATAAGGAGACTTTTGTGAGAAAAGACAAAAATCTTCCACTAAACCCAAGCTTAGCTGAAAACAGACAAATTCCATAAATGGCAGCTACAATTGCGATGGGAAAAACAATCTCCATGTGGCACTGGTGTCAAAATGACTACTGGCCACACATTGGTTTTTTCAAGTCACCACATTCATTTATTCACCAAATATTTCTTGCTGCTGAGGTTTCAGTGGTGAAGGAGACAGATACGGTCCATATCCTCTTGGGCTCTCCTTCTCCCACTCACCTCCTATAACATTATCCCTGACTATGGATAATGAAAACAAAATGCACACACAGACCTCATGGATCCTAACGTTTCAGACTTTACATGAACATTTACAACATTTATAGTAGGAAAATCACAGTGTTTGGATGCATACTAAAGTCTTCTAGGTCAGTTATACATCATCTGGTCTTTGATCATTTTCAGTGATCTCTCCAGATGTTTTTTTGTGTTCTGATGTGATCAGTGGAAGCTAGCAAAGCTGGAAACTAGCAAAGCTGTAAAAATGGAAATCATTCTCAGTGACATCCTAATGACAAATATTATAACCTTGAATATGATATAGATACTTGAGTGGAGGATTATGAAGAATATGGAGGGAAGTGTTCTTGGCATGGAAGAGCTGGCAAGTGATAAACAGCCATTGTGAGACCACCTATGAGTAAACCCAGAGAGGAGAAAGTGACTTAGGCACAATATCAAATTTAGTAATATATGTATATCATTAAAAAGTTGTGTTTTAGGGGCGCCTGGGTGGCTCAGTCGGTTAAGCGTCCGACTTCAGCTCAGGTCACAATCTCGCGGTCCGTGAGTTCAAGCCCCGCGTCGGGCTCTGGGCTGATGGCTCAGAGCCTGGAGCCTGCTTCGGATTCTGTGTCTCCCTCTCTCTCTGCCCCTCCCCCGTTCATGCTCTGTCTCTCTCTGTCTCAAAAATAAATAAACGTTAAAAAAAAAATTTTTAAAAAAAGTTGTGTTTTAGAAAGTAATCCAAAAGAATGAGTGCTACAGATGAAAATCCCAACTACCCATAGAATAGCAAACAACCTCAATATATGATTATTCTTGTCTTGTTTTCAAAGTATTTGTTTATGCCAAGATAGATATCATGACTTTGGTAATTATTAATAACAGGAAATAACCTTGTATTTAATGTATTTTTCCAACAAAGAAATTCACACTATTTTAGATCTAACAAAAACAAATGCAGAATAAATTCAATGGTACTTAGGTGAGTAAATGCTGAGCCCAAAGAAGAAAATCATCCTGAATGCTGATGTGTTGGTCTATTGCATATGAGATAATGCTTGCTACTTCACTAAGGAAAGCCAATTATTTTCTTTTCTCTAACACACCACTCTTAGGATAAAGAAACTGGCTGCCTTAAGAAACAGGCTAACAGTCAAAGACACAATGAAAGCAGGCAAACCATATTTTAGATAGCTAGAAGAATAATTCACTCTTATTGTACCTTCTCTTTTTGGGATTCACACAATGTAATTCTTGCCCTGCCTAGGTTAGTATTTTAACACATTAGGCTGTTTCTCAGCCGTTTTTATTTTTTTATTTTTTTTATTTTTTATTATTATTTTTTTTTAACGTTTATTTTTTATTTTTGAGACAGAGAGAGAGCATGAACGGGGGAGGGTCAGAGAGAGGGAGACACAGAATCTGAAACAGGCTCCAGGCTCTGAGCTGTCAGCACAGAGCCCGACGCGGGGCTCGAACCCACGGACCGTGAGATCATGACCTGAGCCGAAGTCGGACGCTTAACCGACTGAGCCACCCAGGCGCCCCCCAGCCGTTTTTAATATATGCCCCCATGATGCTTTCTCACTATATCATCTTTGTATTCCTAGCAGCCAGTCAGATTTCTTGTGCTTTATTTGTCTAGTTTGTAGTATGAAAGCAATAGGTACACTGAATAGGCTTTTTCAAACTATGCAGACCTCCCCAGAGATTCTGTGCCCCAATAACATTATACATAAAAAGTACTCTGAGATTCTTAGTTTTATGCTTTTAAGTGTCAAAAAGCAGTACTGTATATGTATAGTTCTCCTACTACATGCTTGATTAAATACCTCTTACCATTGTTTCCTCTCATTTTGAAGTCACTAGCCATTTTCTATACCCAGGAAAGAAGTCTTCCCTAACCTTAGTAGGAGACAGTCAAACTCCACACTTCACAATCACCACAAGGATATTAGACCCGGAACCAAAGGTAAGTAGAAGGATAAAAAGTGAAGCCAAACAGAAGTAGAAATCTAGGTGTATTAAATAGGAGTGAGGCTGCTGGTGGTGAGAAATATTAAGGAGGATGCTCAACAATACTTTGTATTCTTACCCATCAAGGCCACTGCCTTTATGAAGCTTCCTTACCATTACTGGTTGAACTGTGGCCATTCATCCAGTCACCTGGTTCCAGCTCATTATAGTTATCATCGTAATCTTCACTGTACAGCTTACCCTCAGGTCCAGGATCCATGAAACTCAAATGTGTGCAGCAAGATGTTGTCAAAAACTCTGACAATTTACCTGTTTGAATCCTGACAATTACAGGGCAAATAGAAAACAGAAAACCAGAGGAAATCCTTTAAAAACAACACTTTTCAGTGAAAAAAAGGATACCTAGACTGGTTGGTTGTGGGACTCATAATGTTTATATAACAGTGTACATTTCGTAAATATGAAATTTCATAGCACTCCTAGGCATGGTGTAGTGTAGGTTAGGGTACTGTGTTAATAAAGACTACAATTATGGGCTCACAATCTATCAGCAGATCAGTTTGTTCTCTTTCACTGTCATATACTATGTGGCTAATGATGTCAAATATCTGGCCAAAATTTCTACTGGCTGCAGAGAAGCTGGGTCAGAATGAAAATAAATCATCATAAATCTATTGCATTGTTTAAAAAAATTCTCAAAGATCATTTTTTTTAAATTTAATTTTAATTTTTTCTTTTCCTTAGCATGTTTTTTTAAATTTAAATTCAAGTTAGTTAATATACTGTGTAGTCTTGGCTTCAGGAGTAGAACCCAGTGATTCATCTCTTACATATGACACCCAGTGCTCATCCCGAAAAGTGCCCTCCTTAACGCCCATCACCCATTGAGCCCACCTCCCCACCTCCCCTCCAGCAACTCTCAGTTTGTTCTCTATATTTAAGTCTCTCTTATGGTTTGCCTCCCTCTCCATTTTTATCTTATTTTTCTTTCCCTTCCCCTATTATCATCTGCCGTGTTTTCCAAATTCCACATATGAGTGAAATCATAGGATAGCTGTCTTTCTCTGACTGACTTATTTTGCTTAGCATAATACACTCTAGAGAGATCAAAGATCATTTTTAAAAAATTTTAATGTTTATTTATTTGACAGAGAGAGAGAGAGAGAGCAAGCTGGGAAGGGGCAGAGAGCGAGGGAGATATAAATCCCAAGCAGGCTCCGCACTGTCAGTACAGAGCCCAATGCAGGGCTAGAACTCATGAACCATGAGAATGTGACCTGAACTGAAACCAAGAGTTGGACGCTCAACTGACTGAGCCACCCAGGTACTCCTAAAGATCAAAAACGAGAAATGGTATTTGAAAAATTTATGAATTATAGAGAATTGTAGGTCATATCCTCCCCTGTCTACAAAACCAATTGTAAAACCCAAAGGGAAAGTCAGTAGTACTGATCTTTTAAAAAACACAACTTGGCACCTGCTGGGGCCGCCACCAACAACCTGTACATATTCTAGGACAAAATCAACTGAGGAAGCTAGTGTGAGTATTGGGTCTGGTTGTTTTCTCAGAGAAAGGATGTTGTCCTCCTCTCCCTGAGGAGCAGTGATGCACTTACCACTTCCCTTCACAGACTGGAGGGGCTGGCCTTCTGCCTTCAGTGAAGTGAGTCACATATTGTTGCTCAAGCCAAAAACCCACTCAAAGCAGAATTGGTGGACAGTGCTCAATAAAGGCCATTACTCAAAATAGATTAAAAAAAAAGAAGCCAGCTTGAAAGGGCTCCCAATGGCCAGACCTTGGATAATTTGAACACTGAAACGAGCAATGACAGGAATAGAGCATGGCATATTGAATAAAATAAGAATCAATGAATCTATGCTGACACTAATGCTACAAAATAAAAGGGGATAAAGGGAAGCTCTTTTTAAAATTTCATTAAAATTTTTTTGAGAGAGTGAGAGAGTGTGTGCATACATGCATGAGCAAAAGAGGGGCAGAGGGATAGCGAGAGAACTGAGCATGGAGCCTGACACGGGGCTCGATCCCATGACTCTGGGATTATGACCTGAGCCAAAATCAAGAGTTGGCTGCTTAACCTACTGAGTCATCCAGGCACCCCAGAAAGCTATTTTTTTAAACAGAAGGATTCTAATTAATATGCACAGAATGATAGAAACACAGAATTATCACTTTAAAATCCCAGTAATGACTAATTCAGCAGTGGAAGATAAGACGGGTTAAAGACTGTCATAGAAAGGATAGGGAGAAACTTAGCAGATACTGCTTTAACCAAATTGAAAGACATTCTGCAATATAACTGACCTTCCTTCTTCAAAACTGTGTTGAAACTGTCACTAAAGATCCACAAAAGGCTGGGGAATTATTCTAGACTAAAAGACATCAAGGAGATATAATAACTAAATGCTAATATGTGATCTTTGATTGGGTCCTAGAGTGGGAAAAAAGCTATGGGAAAAACATTATTAGGATAATTGGGTAATTTTGAATATGGACTCTATATTAGATAATAGTACTGTATTAATATTAAATTTTGTGAGTGTGATGATTATATCTCAGCTATGTGTGAGAATACTCTTGTTCTTATAAGACAAAATGAAGTAGTTAGGGTTGAAGAGTTGTGATGTCTTTGGCTAACTCTAATACTTCAGCAAGTGTGTGTGTGTGTGTGTGTGTGTGTGTGTGTATGCACACACATATGTATGTGTGAGAGAGGGAGGAGGATATGGAAGAAGAGAAGAAGGGAGGGAGGAGCTAGAAGAGGGGAAGGAAGAGGAGGGAGAGAGTGTGTATGAATGAGACATATGTTAACAACAGAGAATCCTGAGGAAGGGTATATGGTGTTCAATAGTATTCTTATACATTTCTATAAGCATGAAAGTTTTCAAACTAAAAACTTAGGGAAAAGAAAAAAAGAAAAGCATCCATAATTAAACAGTGCAGTAACTTTTTTGCTTTTCAAAGAATAAGTTTTCTGGTCCACTGAATTAATGAGGTTTGGGCAAATTTCCAACCCTTCTCTATAACATTAGACTCTTTGATTTGATCTATCAAAAATAAGTTCCTCTAAATAGGATGGGACTATATTGTTAAACACACAGAGAAATGCATCACAAGTCTACCATAACTATAGCCAGCTTCCAAATTTCATTTCATTTCACTAAAGAGTGCGCAGAGGTCACTTACCTTGCTCCACCAAAATAGCCATCCTGCATTTTTCGGAGTGCTGCTAGGATACTTGAATTCAAGCTGGTTCCATCTTCATCTTGAAATGAAGAGAATTTTAAAACAATCTTAGTTTTAAAAAAATCTTAGAATTTTAAAACAATCAAAGAGTTAACTTTGAAATAAGGGGTCTCTTTCAATTATTTCAAACCAACATTCTGGTGGTAATGGTACAAATGAGACATTCCTCACTGTCTACCCTGTATTTCAACAATTGATCTGACAGCGAACAACACTGTAGAATAGGCAAGTGGTGAGGGATGATTACCAATAGACAGAGTTTCTCAAAGACTGTACCTTATTTATCATAAGCACTTAGCACAGTGCCTGATGGCAGACTACTTAATGGATACTGAAAACTGACAATAAAAACAGCAACCATTTGTTTAATGTTATGTGCCATGCACTGTGCTAAAATATTTTATATATTATCTCATGTAAGGAGCCTTAGCTTGTGTGTGTGTGTGTGTGTGTGTGTGTGTGTGTGTGTGTGTAGGCATAGAAAATAAAGAAGGCTAATAATTATCCGACTTTATGTGAAGGGGATTGATCATACTACACATACTCTTTTGTGATCTACTTTTTCTAACTTATCCCTTGTAAAAGCTATATAAGATTCCATAGCAGACATTTAAACTGTTTTTTAATTATAAGCAACACTGTGATGATCTTTGTACCTACATCTTTATGCTCTTATTCTGTGATTTCCTTAGGATTAATTCTAATAAGTAAAACTGTTAGGGCAAAGGGAATACTTGCTAACAGACTGTCAAATTGCCCACTAAAAAGGTTGTACCAGTTATATTTACACCATCAGTATAGAAAGCGACTGTTTCCCCACATCTTTAATAATCATCTTTTTAATCTTTGCTTATCTGCTACTTTAAAGAAACAGTTTTATTACTAGTAATATTGGGCATGTTTTCATGTATATACTGGCTATTTGTATTTCTTTTATGATTTGCCTGTTCATGTCCTTTTTCCATGTTTCTATTAAGTAGTTTATCTTTTTGTTAATTGACTTTCAAGGGCTCTTTATGTTTCATGAGTATTACCCTTTATCATATGTATGAAAAATACGTTACCTACTTTGTTATTTGTCTTTCAACCTCAAACAGTTCATTTTTATATAAAAGATTTGTTTAAATTTTCATGTTTTTGATTTTGCCAATTTTTCCTTTTCTGTGTCTTGCAAAGGACAGTTTTCTTCAGCTCAAGATCACAAAAACATTCTCCCATATTTCCTTTTAATATTTTATAGGTTTATTTATTTTTGCTTAGATTTTTAATCTATTTAGAATTCAGTTTTGCATAAAGTGGAAAGTAGCAGGCCTAAATGAATGATTTTCCTAGATGTATTTATATTCTTTTTTCTCACGTTTTTATTTTAATTCCAGTTAGTTAACATACAGTGTAATATTAGTTTCAGGTGTAGAATTTAGTGATTCATCACTTACATATAACACCTAGTGCTCATCACTACAAGTGCCTTCCTTAGTCCCCATCACTTGTTTAACCCATCCTCCTGCCCACCTCCCTTCTGGTAACCATAGGTTCATTTTGTATAGTTAAGAGTGTGTTTCTTGGTTTTCCTTTCTCCCTGCAACCCTTCCATGTTCATTTGTTTCTAAAATTCCACATATGCGTGAGATCATATGGTATTTGTCTTTCTCTAATTTTTCTTAGCATAATACTCTCTAGCCTCAACCATGTCATTGCAAATGGCAAGATTTCATTCTTTTTTTTATGGATGAGTAATGGTCCATTGCATGCATGTATATACACACACACCACTTCCTTATCCATTCAGCAGCTGATGGACATTTAGGCTCTTTTCATAATTTGGCTATTGTTGATAACGTTCTTTTGCCTCTATTTGGATTGTAATCTTTATCATTATTTTAATTATGATGGATCTGTCTTCTCTTATCGTTTTTAGTTTTTAAAAAACCTGGTTATTATTGTACATTTTCTATTCCATATGAAATTTATTTATTTATTTTTTTAGTTTTTTATCTTGAGAGAGAGTGAGCAACTGGGGGAAGGGCAGAGAGAGAGGGAGAGAAAGAAATTCCCTAGCAGACTCTGTGCTGTCAGTGCAGAGCCTGGGCTCGATCTTAGGAATCCTGAGATCATGACCTGAGCTGAAATCAAGAGTCAGAGGCTCAACTAACTCTCAATATTAACTATTTTTATCTAGCAACAGGGTATCTCTCTAGTAATTAAAGTATCTTTTTATGCTCTTCATTAGTTTTATAATTTTCTCATATGATTCTATGCATGTTTCTTATTCAGCTTATTCTTATATGATTTCCTTTTCTAGAAAATTTGTTAATTTTATCTAGATTTACAAAATTAAACTTGGTATTCTTTTATAATTTTATTATTTTTATAACTATTTTTCTATTTATGTGAAGCATGGTTAAAAATCATTGGTACACTTTGGAAATTCAGTGGCACAAGATACACTACCATAGCTTGAGAGACATTACATGGCTAAAACAAAGGAAATAAGGGGGAAAAAAATCCCATTTCAAACACTGCATTATGTAATTGTACCTGCCCAAATGGACCATTTATAAATATTAGGTCAATAAACTGCTAACATCCATTAAAAGGCAGCTTTATTACTAAAATGCAAGAATTTGAAAGACTGGTATCTAAACACGAAAAGACAAAAATGAACTGGAATGAAAACCTAGATATCATATCTAAAATCAGGGCTTTTTGTTTGGGCCTTCGTACACTTCTCTCCCTCTACCACATTCTTCTGGAGTTCCAGGCCTCATTCCTTGAGGACCCTGCACACCCACAGGTCTCATATCTCTCTGCCCAAAATGCTTAGTACATATGTTACTTCCCACCACGGAATGACTCACGGTTGCTGGTGGAACTCCAGAATTAGCTTCATAACCTATGCCACCACCACCACCTAGAGGTAGAAATTTCTGGCCTCCTAAACCATAGGGCTCTGCCATGTTCTTTGCCCCTCTACCATCCATTCTTATGTCTCTTTCTCTTGGATCCCTCTACCCATCTGCTATAACTTTACTCTCTTTGATGTCTCATTTATTCTTCCATCTCACATTGACCAGTCTTCATCTCTTTTCCCTTCTACATCATTCTCTGTTGCCTTACTTGTATTTCTTTATGTTTCTTCATTTCTTGATTGTGAAGTTCTTCCATGCGTCTTAATTCCTCCTAGTGTCCCATCAGATCTTCATGCAAAATATTTGCTTGATGCTCACGATAGGCTCTTCCATTTCACTTTTCAATTTGTCTTGCATATCTTTCATGTTTTTATTGATTTGTTTCCTTTGATGTTTTTCCATTTTATTCAAGGGCTTCCATTGCCGAAAATATTCATACTCAAATGTGCCATACTAGGCAAAATGAGTAGGGGTTTCTTTCTCATTTTAGTACACTGAATTCTTCTGTGCGAGTTCTTCAGGAAGACAATCTTCATCATCTAATTGTTTGGGTGGTTCCACAATGACTGGACAAGGAGTTGTCAGTAAGAAAAACACTCTCACTGCATCTTTCACATGCTATTCTTGCTGCTGGTTTAGAAGCAAATTCAACAATGCCTTTCCCTGCAGGTTTTCTGTGATCATCCACAATTACAATAGCCCTTTCAATAGGACCAAATTGGCAAAAGACTTCTTCCAACAGTTCACTGGAAACATAAGATTAAAATTCTGAATGGAAAGAGCAGCACATATGGCAAAGTGAACTCAAAGCTGGGTTGAAAACTCTCATGGGTTTATCATAAAATTCAGCTTTGGCAATTTTAGCCAATGCTCTAGATTCAAGTTTAATAAGTCCAAATCCTTTCTTTCTCCTGGTTCTCCCTATTTAGTCTTTTGAATTCATCCTCCATGATATCTGTAGATAGATTCCCAGCAAACAACCAACAATGCTGAGGGTAAGTTTTCTCTCCATGCCTCCTCAAGAGAGATAAGTTGGCTTTAAACTCCTCTAAGTGGGATATCTCCTTGCTGCAGCCACCAGGCCTACTGGATGGGGGATCCTGGTGGTGCTGCTGTTGGTAGGATGAGTAGTGCTGCTAGCCTCTCCAGGGCTCTCTGCCACCTCAGTGGGCCGTACATAGGCCCATGTTACCACAGGGCTTAGGCCTGTCTGCACTTCGCCACCTTTGAGGCAGCTTGTGGGTGGAGGCAGTGGATGCCCAGCCTGAGGGAATAGTGATGACCCTGCTGCTTGACAACATGATTGGGGGCACCCAAGGGAGCACTGAGGTGACAGGTGGCAGGAGGGTGTGGGTGGGGCCCAACCCTGTGGGGGCCCAAGAGGTTGGGAAAGTGGTGAGTAGTGCTAAGCTGGAGGCTGGTGGAGCATTGCCTACTCTGAGAGCTGGGCCAGGTCCCTGAGGCACAGTGGGCTTGGACAAGTCCTGTGGTGGCAGCAGAAGTTGCTGTGGTGATAGTGGCCTCAGTGGTGGCTGCTGCTATTGCTATGGCGGGATTGGGGGCTTGGTGCCACCCTGGTCCAGGCTGGGCTCCAAAGGTCTACAGTTCTGACTGAGGCCCAGGCAATGCAGCGGAGAGTGGAAGTTGTGGAGGCCACCGTGGCCACCACTTCCTCTACAACAGTGGAAGCTGCAACTGGTACTGCTATAGTTCTGGAACTGATCACAAGAAATGTCTGTGATCAAGGGGCAGTTGAGGGGGAAGCAGAGAAGATACTCAGGAAATGTGGAAGCCACCTTGCTTTGCACAAGATGTCAGATGACACAGGTCTCTTTTATAATTTTAAAGGTCTCCTCCATTTTTCTTGCTATATCCCCTTTCTCATTCCTAATGTTGTTCTTATTATCTGTTTTCTCTCTTTACTCTGAAGTCTATTTTACCAGATATTAATGTAGCCACTTCTGATTTTTTAAGATTAATTTTACATAGTCTATCTTTTCCCGTTTTAAATTTTCATTTCAATCTACCTATATTTTTATATGAGTGAATTTCATGAAGACAGCATACATGTGGGTTATTTAAAAAAATCTACTCTGTAAACCTCAGTCTTTTAATTAGTGTACTTAGGCTATTTACAGTTAATGTAATTAATGATATGGTTAAACCTACTATTTTCATTATTGTTTTCTGTTTGTTCCTCTGTTCTTCATTTCCTTATTTTCTTCTTCCTGGCTTCTTTAAAATTTTTTTTTATTTTATATTTGAGAGAGAGAGAGAAAGAGAAAGAGAGAGATCAGGGGAGGGGCAGAGAGACAGAGACAGAATCTGACGCAGGCTCCAGACTCTGAGCTGTGATCACAGAACCCGATGCGGGGCTCAAACCTATGAACCGTGAGATCATGACCTGAACTGAAGTTAGACGCTTAACCAAGAAGAGGTGCCCCTCTTCTTCTTGACTTCTAAAATATATAACAAGAATTTCATTTTGATTTATATATACTGTTTTTGACTGTATCTCCTTGTATAGATTTCTTAGTGGTTACTCTAGTTATTACATTACACATACAAAATGGATTATACATATATCACTGATATTAATGTCAACATTTTACTAGTTAGAGTGATGGGTAGAAACCTTACCTCTCTTTCAGCCATTTACCTTTCCCCCATTTATCATGTAAGATAAGATTTTAAGATTTCCTCTACACACTTTGAGAACCACATCAAACTTTAGAAAACTAAAGTTTTCTAACATCTATTGTATTTACCCATATTCTTAATCTTTCCACTGTTTTTTCTTTTTTGATGTTCCAACATTCCATCTTGTATTCCCTTTTCATTTCAAGAACTTCCTTTAAGCCATTCTTTCAGGGCCGATCTCCAGCAGACAAATTTCATTTAGCTTTCCTTCATCTGAGAATATCTTTTACCTGCTTTATTATTGAAGTACAATTTTGCTGGATACAGAATTATGTTTATAATTTTGAGCACTTGAAAATGTTGCACCAGTTCCCTCTGTCCAGAGTTTTTAATGAGAAATTTGATGTCATTCTAATTGTTTTTCCCATAGGCAAGGTATCATTTCTCTCATTGCTTTCTAGATTTTTTTCTTTTTCTTTAATTTTCAGGAGTTGATTACTACTCTGTGTTTTGGCATGGGTTTCTTTGGGTTTATCCTGTTTGGGACTTTCTCATCTGTTTGAATCTATAGGTTTATACCTTTTGCAAAATTTTCAGCCATTATTAGTTGGAATATTCTTTTTTTCAGTCCCATACTTTTTCCTCTACTTCTAGGACTCTTATTATGTGAACGGTAGATCTTTTGGTATTAGTCCCACGGGTCCCATAGGCTCTGCTCATAGCTTTTCAGTCTATTTTTTACTCTTGTTCACAATGGGTCATTTCTATACTTCTATCTCCAAGTTCACTCTATCATCTCTATTCTGCTATTGAGCCTATCTAGTGAGTTTTTGACTTCAGTTATTGTAGTTTCAGTTCTAAACCTTTCATTTGGTTCTTTATATCTTCAATTTCTTTTCTTAAGTTTATTTTGAGAGAGAGAGAGAAGTTTATTTAGAGGATTTTTTTAATGTTTATTTTTGAGAGAGGGAGAGAGACAGAGCATGAGCAGGGGAGAGGCAGAGAGAGGGAGTCACAGAATCCAAAGCAGGCTCCAGGCTCTGAGCTGTCAGCATGGAGCCTGATGCGGGGCTTGAACCCACAGATGGTGGGCTGTGAGATCATGACCTGAGCTGACGTTGGACGCTCAACTGACTGAGCCACCAGGTGCCTTGAAAAAGTTTATTTATTTTGAGAGAAAGAGAGAGAGAGAGCAAGTGGGGAGTGGAAGAGAGAGAGAGAGAGAGAGAGGGAGAGAGAGAGAGAATCTCCAACAGCCTCCATGCTGTCAGTATGGAGCCTGACATGGGGCTCGATCCCACAAACTGTGAGATCATGACCTGAGCCAAAATCAAGAGTTGGACACTTACCTGACTGAGCCACCCAGGTGCCCCTATATCTTCAATTTCCTTGCTGAATATTTCGATTTCTTTGCTGAGTCTTCACACCTTCAAATTTCAAGTGTGGTCATAATTTCTTGTTAAAATACTTTTATGATGACTGAATTAAAATCTTTGTCACAATTCCAACATCTTTGTTATCTTGGGATTGGTGCCTGCTGATCAATTTTTTCTTATTGAAGTTCAGATTTTCCTGGATATTGGTATAAGTGATTTCTATTGTATTCTGGAAATATGGGGTATCATCTTAGGAGACTTTGGATCTTACTGAATCTTCTGATTCAGCAGGCCTTTTCTGACACAGTGTGGCAGGGAAGGGAGCACTGCCTTGTTACTGCTAGTGGGTATGGAAGGAAGTTCCTCTATTGTTGGGCAGGGATGAAAGTCTGAGCTCCCCACTAGTGCTTCTCAGATACTACCCCTAAGGAAGAAAAAAGGTGCTTCTTTACAGCTATGTGAAGGTAGAAGTCTAGGGTCCCCACTCAGCTTTTGCTTATAGGAGTGGGAATGGGGCTACAGTTTTTTCTGCGGTATTTGGCTAGAGTAGAACAGTTACTGTCTGGAAGTGTTCTGTCTGGCTAGGCTGCCCCTCTCCTGTTACTCTGGATAGAAGGAAAAGGGTTTTCTTGGGCTTTTAAAATCTGCACCCATTTGTGTTTCTGGGATAAAAACTTCTCCAGCATCCAGTTGAGAATATACAAGACAGAAGGAAAACCCAGTATATTCACTGCTGTGTCATTTCTCAGGTGCAAAGTCCATAGTCTGTCTCCCTTCTTTTTTCTGACTTTCAGAATTTTCTTAAGCTTGTTTTATAGATAGTGTCCAGGCATTTTTACTATACTTAGCAGGAGGAATAGGGAGATGTGTATCTACTCCATTTTGTCTGGAAACTAGAATTTTTTTTCTTTCCAAAATAAAAGTATTTAAGGATGTGAAAAATTCCAAATAGGACTCTGGCCAAATCTCTTATGTTTTGATAAGTAGTAGTATCACTTTTTACTTTAGAGCACTATCTAATTTCAGAGTTGGTGTCCTGTTTAATCTAAGAATTATTTGTAAAATTTAACTCCTTCATGGTCAATTTTTTTTATTACACTTGTATTATTAGTTTTATGTTATATTCTGACAATATCATCTGTATGACTTCTACTTTTTAAAAAATAAACATTCTTTGTGTATTCTCTTTGGGTATAGTTTTATATGTACCCATAAATACAAAAATCAGGTTTGTTAATCTTCCTATATCTTTAATTATTGTTTTATAATCGATCTGTGACATTCTGATAGAAGTATGTTATAGTGCCCCACCATGATTATACAATGGTTTTATCATATTGTCCTTAGTTTTCCTAAATATCTGCTTTATACATTTCACTGATACTATTCAGTAGATAAAAGTTTATAACTGCTATATCATCTTGTTATACTGATCTTGTTATACTGTAACTCTCTTTTTGAGTATAGTTGACACACAATGTTACATTAGTGTCATGTGTACAACTTAGTGATCTGGCAAGTTTATACATTATGCTATGTTCACCACAAGTGTAGCTACCATCTGTCCCATTATGTCCCTATTACAATGTCACTGACTGTATTCCTTATGCTATGCCTTTCAGTCACCCCATAACTGGAAGCCTGAATCTCCCTCTCCTCTTTACCTATTTTGTCCAATCTCCCAAGCCCCTCCCCTCTGGCAACCATTAGTTTGTTCTCTGTATTTATAGAGAGGGTGTTTGTGATTTTCTGATTTTGCTTTTGTCTGTGTAACTCTTATCAATATAAATATCCTTCCTGTCCCTTTTACTAACTTTTACCTTGAATTATATTTACTATTTTTGATATTAATGTTGCCACCATTGATTTCTTTTTGTTAGCTTTACATGATTTATCTTTATATACTCCTTCATTTTCCATTTTTCTATATAATCTGATTTTAGGGATATCTTTTCTGAGTAGCATCTAGCTGGATTTTGCTCTTTTATGTAATCTGGAAATCTTTATCTTTAACATTATAATTTAATTAATTCACATTTTAATGTGATCACCAGTACATTCATTATCATTTCACCAGCACAAAATTTTCACTGACAAAAACACACAGCTGTTGGTAATGTAGGCTTTGTGGACTAACAGACCTGCTGGACTCTCTCATAAGCACTGTAACTATAGAAAATGAGTCACCTTCCTCATCTATAAAATGGGGCTATTAATATTACCTACCTGAATAGGATTCTTATAGAGATTTCAAAATAATGCATTGAAAGCACTTAGCTCTGTGCCTAGCATAGAGAAAATGTTCAATAAACATTGCAGTTATTACTGCTATTGTTACTGCTGTTTTTGTCCTGTGACCAAGTACCAACTACCAAAACTTTGTGATTCAAACGCAGATCGTTAATGTTATTCTTCTTCCCAAGCTATGGCTGTGTATCTCACCCCAACTATTGGATATTTCAATTTTGAAATCTTTTATCACCACAAATTCAACATGTCCCTTTACAACTGGCATCTTCCTATGGAATTCCTCTGCTTCTGTCGATGGTAGCATTATTTACCTAGCCTCCAAATCTTGGCATCATCTTGATTCATATCTCATATCTAGTTAGCCAACATCTGACTTACAGGTGTTGTTTAAAATGACTCTTGTATTCTCTCCCACTCTATTGTAATTACCACCAATCCAATGTATCTTCTCATCATCTCATACCTTGATTAGTTTCTTTGATATCAAATTCTCCTCGCTATAATATATACTGTCATCAAATTCATATTCTGTAAACATCACTTTCATCGTGTCACTTCTTGCTCAAAAACTGTTGATAATTTCAGACTTCTGAGAAACTCTAGTTAAATATCTCTGCTTATTTTCATTGTCTTCATAATCTGGCTCCACATTACTTGTCCAGTTTTGTTGATAATTGTACTCTAACACACAAAGCCACTCTATGGCAGGTTGGCCTCTCTATCACCCACTCACAAGTCAAGCTCAGAGAAAATGGTGGTGTAGGAGGACGCTGGGTTCACCTTGTCCTGCTGACTGCTTAGATTCCACCCACATTGGCCTAAATAACCCAGAAAACTGCCGGAAGACTAGTAGAACAGATTCTCCGGAGCCAAGCATAGACAAGAGGCCCACGGAAGTGGGTAGGAAGGGTGGAGAGGCAGTGCATGCTACACGGACTAGTGGGAGGGAGCCAGGGCAGTGGAGGCACAGCCCACCAGGCGAGGAGGAGCCCCTGAAGTCTGGCTTGCAAAAGTGGAGGGGCCGGACTGCGTGAGTTCTGACAGCCAGCGGGACTTAACATCTGGAATGTTAAAAGTCAACAGCTCTGCTCTCGAAGAGCAGGGAGGACTAGAGGACACCGGGAGGGAGAGTTGTTGAGCCCTGGATGGACAGAGCTTGGCAGGGGAACAAAGGCACTGGCAAGAGACATTTCCCTCTCCCAACCCCAGCCAAAATTCCAAAGGGAACCAGTTCCCATCACCGATCTTCCTTGCACCACGCAAATGCCCAACACTGTACTTCTGTGGACCCATCCCTCCGTTGGGCCTGCCTCCCTCCCGGTGCTGCAGGGCCCCTCCTGCAGGGGACCACCAAGGGCAAAGCGAGCTAAGCCTTCCCCTTCCATCCCTGTGCACCTTGCGGATCCGCCCTGGCTAATAAGCCATTGGCCAGATCCCATTGAAGCAGCACTGCAAGCCTGGCAGTATGCAAGCAGCCCAGACAGGGGCCACACCACTCCACAGTGAGTCCTGCCCCTGGGAGAGGGGAAGATAAGGTACACACCAGTCTGACTGTGGCCCCAGCGGTGGGCTGGGGTCAGACATCAGGTCTGACTGCGGCCCTGCCCACCAACACAAGTTACTCTGGACAGCACAGGGGAAGTGCCCTGCAGTTTGTAGCTACTGCAGAGACTAACCAAAATGATGAAACGAAGAATTCTTCTCAAAATAAACTCCAGGAAGTAGTGACAGCTAATGAATTGGTCAAAACCAATTTAAGCAACATAATGGAAGAAGAATTTAGAATAATTGTCGTAAAATTAATTGCAGGGCTTGAAAAAAGTATAGAGGACAGCAGAGAATCTATTGTTATAGAGAACAAAGGACTAAGAAATAGTCATGAGGAATTTAAAAACGCTATAAGTGAGATGCAAAATAAAATGGGGGTGGCCATAGCACGGACTGAAGAGGCAGAGGAGAGAATAGGTGAATTAGAAGATAAAATTATGGAAAAAGAGGAAGCTGAAAAAAAGAGAGATAAAACAATCTAGGAGTATGAGGGGAGAATTAGAGAACTAAGGGATGCAATCAAACGGAACAATATCCGTATCATAGGAATTCCAGAAGAAGAAGAGAGAGTAGAGAGGAGCCAAGATGGCAGAACAGCATGGAAGATTTTTGTGTGTCTTGTGTCCATGAAATACAGCCAGACGAACACTAAACCATCCTACACACATAGAAAACTGATTGGAGGATTAACACAACAATCTGCACAACCTGAACCACAGAATTCAACAGGTATGCGGTGCAGGGAGGTAAATTTGGGGAGCAAGAAGCTGTGAAAGGTAGGAAACTGCTTTTATGGGCAGAAAGAGGATGGAGACTGCGGGGGGGGGGAATACAGGAAATGCACCCCTCCCCAAAAGCAGCTGGAGAGAAAGTGGAAAATTGGAAACAGCCACAGGGACTGAACTAAAAAGGGAGAAAGGAGAAAGAAGACGGTTTAAATTCCATTAAGACTGTAAACAAGGGGAGCTCAAAGGCTGCAAGTCCACAGCTCGATACCTGGTGGTGCTCTGGTGGGAAGGGCAAATCCCCAAGAACAGAGTGGGGTCTGGGAGGTTCTTGGGCCACACGGGGAAAAGCGGTTCCACTGCTGGAAGGACATTTGGTAGAGACTGTTGAAGTCACCTGGTCCCAGCAGACCCCAAAAGGCGGCCACATTCACTGGTGCTGGGGTAAGGTCATTAAGGGTGAAGCCTGGTGTCAGACGTGTGTTGTGATTTTCCATAAACCCTGAAATGCTGCTGCTACACTGTCTCGTGAACTTTTTCTAGGGTGGGCTGGCACCTGGCTGCAGTCTCGGGGCACCGCCAACAACAGGGTTCAGCGGGCATTCCTGGGTACAGCCGATATTCAGCCATTGCTCGGTGAGACCCTCACTCAGAGGGGCATAACGGGTCAAAGTTACAGTCCTTCAGAAGTAAGTGGCCAGGGAAAACAGCCACATCTGAGACAAAACTTGGGAGAGAGGTACTGCCTGGGGCCTGGTCATGGAGAGTGAAAAAGCGGGGAGTGGACAAGAGCTGAAGACAGAGGACGGGTGCACAAATGCTGATCCAGGAGAACAGACTGGGTAGCTGGTGGCGCCATTATCACTGCTCCCGTGCATGCACATAGGCACCTACAAGCGCCACAACAATCTACCCCAGTAGGCTAGCAGCACCATCTAGTAGAGAGCAGAGCTGTTACACTGAGCCCCGCCCAACTGGGCCAACTTTGCTCTTCAAGAACACAAGTCTCACCGCCGGCTTAGTTTATGGGCAATAAAGAGCTACATAGACTGACTTGTAGGGGAAAATGAAGCAATTTTAGTCCTACTTCAATCTGTTAGCAGGTTCACCTATTCAATTTTCTTTCTTTTTTTCCTTTTTCTCTTTTACAATTCTTTTCTTTTTCTTGAATACAGAAAGAAAAAATTCATTTTTACTCTCAATTTTTATTAAAAATACCTTTCTTAATTTTTATTACTATATTCTTTACTTTTGTGTAATTTTTTTTCAAATTCTACTTTACTTCCATCATTTTATTTTAGTCTACTTCAGTGTATTCACCTTTTCAAATTTTCAAATAATTTCCTTTTTTTCTCTTTTTTGTTTCTTTTTCTTAAATGCAGAAAGAGAAAAACTTCATTTGTACTTTCAATTTCTATCAAAAATCTTTTTATTTAATTTTTATTACTACATTTTTGCTTCTATGTAATTTTTTCAAATTTTATTTTACTTCCATCATTTTATTTTAGTCTACTACAGTGTATTCACTTTTTCAAATTTTCAAATTATTTCTTTTTTTCCTTTTTTTCTCTTTTTTCTTTTTCATTTCTTTTTTCTTAAATACAGAAAATGAAAAAATTCATATTTATTTTTAATTTTTATTAAAAATATTTTTCTTTATTTTTTTTCTACTATATTCTTTATACTATACTGTAAAGTATAGTATAGTATAGTATACTATACTATATTCTTTCTACTATATTCTTTTTGTGTATATTTTTTCAAATTCTATTTTACCCCCAACATCTCATTTCAGTCTACTTCAGTGTATTCATTTTTTCAAATTCTCAAATGATTTCCTTTTTTTTTCTCCCCCCCCTTTTTTTCTCTAATCTGTCAAACTACTTTCAACACCCAGACCAAAACACACCTAGGATATAGCATTATCTATTCGATTTGTGTGTGTGTGTTCTTAATTTTTAATTTTAATATTTTTTTAATTTTAATTTTTTTAATTTCAAATTTTATATCTCATTAATTCCTTTCCTCCCTTCAAAACGACAAAATGAAGGACTTCACCCCAAAAGAAAGAGCACGAAGAAACGACAGCCAGGGATTTAACCAACACAGATACAAGCAAGATGTCTGAACCAGAATTTAGAATCATGATAATAAGAATACTAGCTGGAGTCAAAAATAGATTAGAATTCCATATGCAGAGATAAAAGAGGTAAAAAACAACCAGAATGAAATTAAAAATGCTATAACTGAGCTTTAATCATGGATGGATGCAGTGGCCGCATGGATGGGTGCAGCAGTGGCAAGGATGGACGAGGGAGAACAGAGAATCAGTGGTACAGAGGACAAACTTATAGAGAATAACAAAGCAGAAAAAAGAGGGAGATTATGGCAAAACAGCACGATTTAAGAATTAGAGAAATCAGTGACTCATTAAAAAGGAGCAAAATCAGAATCATAGGGGTCCCAGAACAGGAAGAGAGAGAAATAGGGTTAGAAGGGTTATGTGAGCAAATAATGGCAGAAAACTTTCCTAACATGGGGAAAGACACAGACTTCAAAATCCAGGGAGCACAGAGGACCCCCATTAGATTCAACAAAAATCCACCATCAACAAGGCATATCATAGTCAAATTCACAAAATACTCAGGCAAGGAGAGAATCATGAAAGAAAAAAGGGAAAAAAAGTCCCTAACATACAAGGGAAGACAGATCAGGTTTGCAGCAGACCTATCCACAGAAACCTGACAGGCCAGAAAGGAGTGGCAGGATATATTCAGTGTGCTGAATCAGAAAAATATGCAGCCAAGAATTCTTTATCCAGCAAGGCTGTCATTCAAAATAGAAGGAGAGATAAAAAGTTTCCTAGAGAAAGAAAAATTAAAGGAGTTTGTGACCACTAAACCAGCCCTGCAAAAAATTTTAAGGGGGACTTTCTAAGGGGAGAAAAGATGAAAAAAATAAATACCAAAAGCAACAAATATTACAAAGGACCAGAGAACACCACCAGAAACTCCAACTCTACAAACATCATAATGGCAATATATTGATATCTTTCACTACACACTCTAAATGTCAGTGGACTCAGTGCTCCAATCAGAAGACATAGGGTAACAGAATGGATAAGAAAACAAGATCCATCTATATGCTGTTTACAAGGGACCCACTTTAGACCTAAAGAAACCTTCGGATTGAAAATAAGGGGATGGAGAACCATCTATCATGCTAACGGTCAACCAAAGAAAGTCGGAGTAGCCATACTTATATCAGAAAAGCTAGACTTTAAAATAAAGACTCTATCAAGACATGCAGAAGGGCATTATACCATGATCAAGGGGTCTATCCACCAAGACGACCTAACAATTGTAAACATTTATGCACCAAATGTGGAGCACCCAAATATGCACATCAATTAATCACAAACATCAAGAAACTCATCGGTAGTAATACCATAATAGTAGGAGACTTCAACACCCCACTCACAGCAATGGACAGATCATCTAATAAAAAAATCAACAAGGAAACAATGGCTTTGAATGATACACAGGACCAGATGGACTTAACAGATACATTCGGAACATTTCATCCTACAGCAGCAGAATATACATTCTTCTCCAGTGCACATGGAACATTCTCCAGAATAAACCATATACTGGGACACAAATCAGCCCTAAGTACAAAAAGATTGAGATCATACCATGCATATTTTCAGACCACAACACTATGAAACTCTAAATCAACCACAAGAAAAAATTTGGAAAGGTAACAAATACTTGGCAACTGAAGAACATCCTAGTAAAGAATGAAAGGGCTAACCAAGCAGTTAAAGAGGAAATTAAAAAGTATATGGAAGCTAATCAAAATGATAACACCACAACCCAAATTCTGGGACACAGCAAAGGCAGTCATAAGAGGAAACTGTATAGCAATCCAGGCCTTTCTAAAGAAGGAAGAAAGATCTCAGATACACAACCTAAACTTACACCTTAAGGAGCTGTAAAAAGAACAGCAAATAAAACCCAAAACCAGCAGAAGACGGGAAATAATAAATATTAGAGTAGAAATTAATGCTATCGAAACCAAAAAAACAGTAGAAAAGATCAATGAAACCAGATGCTGGTTCTTTGAAAGAATTAACAAAATTAATAAACCACTAGCCAGTTTGATCAAAAAGAAAAAGGAAAGGACCCAAATAAATAAAATCAAGAATGAAAGAGGAGAGATCACAACCAACACAACAGAAATAACAACAATAATAAGAGAATATTATGAGCAATTATATGCCAATAAAATAGGTAATCTGGAAGAAATGGACAAATTCCTAGAAACATATATGCTACCAAAACTGAAACAGGAAGAAATAGAAAATTTGATCAGACCCATAATCAGTAAGGAAATCAAATTAGTAATCAAAAATCTCCCAAAAAACAAGAGTCCAGTGCCAGATGGATTTCCAGGGGGAATTCTACCAAACATTCAAGGAAGAGTTAACACCTATTCTCTTCAAACTGTTCCAAAAAATAGAAATGGAAGGAAAACTTCCAAACTCTTTCTATGAAGCCAGCATTACCTTGATTCCAAAACCAGACAGAGACCCCATTAAAAAGGAGAACTATAGACCAATTTTCCTGATGAACATGGATGCAAAAATCCTCAACAAGATATTAGCCAACTGGATCCAAAAATACATTAAAAAAATTATTCACCATGACTAAGTGGGATTTATACCTGGGATGCAGGGCTGGTTCAATATCTGCAAAAACAATTAATGTGATTCATCACATCAATAAAAGAAAGGACAAGAACCGTATGATCCTCTCAATAGATGCAGAGAAAGCATTTGACAAAATACAGCATCCTTTCTTGATAAAAACCGTCAAGAAAGTAGGGATAGAAAGAGCATACCTCGAGATAATAAAAGCCATATATGAATGACCCAACGCTAATATCATCCTCCATGGGGAAAAACTAAGAGCTTTCCCCCTAAGGTCAGGAATAAGACAGGGATGTCCACTCTCACCACTGTTATTCAACATAGTATTGGAAGTCTTAGCCTTTGCAATCAGACAACACAAAGAAATAAAAGACATCCAAATCAGCCAGAAGGAGGTCAAACTTTCACTCTTCGCAGACGACATGATACTCTATATGGAAAACCCAAAAGGTTCCACCAAAAAACTGCTAGAATTGATTCATGAATTCAGCAAAGCTGCAGGATATAAAATCAATGCACAGAAAGTGGTCGTATTCCTATATACCAACAATGAAGTGACAGAAAGAAAAATCAAGTAATTGATCCCATTTATAGTTGCAAAAAAACCCATAAAATACCTAGGAATAAATCTAACCAAAGAGGTGAAAAATCTATACACTGAAAACGATAGAAAGCTTATGAAAATAATTGAAGAAGACACACACAAAAAAATGGAAAAAGATTCCATGCTCCTGGATAGGAAGAACAAATATTGTTAAAATGTTGATGCTACCCAAAGCAATCTACATATTCAATGCAATCCCTATCAAAGTAACACCAGCATTCTTCACAGAGCTAGAACAAATAATCCTAAAATTTGTATGGAATGAGAAAAGACCCCGAATAGCCAAAACAATCTTGAAAAAGAAAACCAAAGCAGGACACATCATATCCAAGACTTCAAGCTATACTACAAAGCTGTAATCATCAAGACAGTATGGTACTGGCACAAGAACAGACACTCAGATCAACGGAACAGAATAGAGAACCCACAAATGTATGGCCAACTAATCTCTGACAAAGCAGAAAAGAATATCATTGGAATAAAGACAGTCCCTTTAGCAAGTGGTGCTGGGAAAGCTGGACAGAGACATGCAGAAGAAAGAATTTGACCACTTTCTTACACCATACACAAAAACAAACTCAAAATGGATGAAAGACCTCAATGTAAGACAGGAAGTCATCAAAATCCTCAAGGAGAAAGCAGGCAAAAACCTCTTTGATCTTGCCCGCAGCAACTTCTTACTCAACACGTCTCTGGAGGCAAGGGAAACAAAAACAAAAATGAACTACTGGGACCTCATCAAAATAAAAAGCTTCTGCACAGTGAAGGAAACAATCAGCAAAACTAAAAGGCAACCGACAGAATGGGAGAACATATTTGCAAATGACATATCAGATAAAGGGTTAGTATCCAAAATCTATGAAGAACTTATCAAACTTAACACCCAAAAAACAAATAATCCAGTGAAGAAATGGGCAAAAGACATGAATAGACACTTCTCCAAAGAAGACATCAAGATGGCCAATTGACACATGAAAAAATGCTCACCATCACTCATCATCAGGGAAATACAAACCAAAACCAAAATGAGATGCCACATCACACCAGTCAGAATGGCTAACTTTAACTACTCAGGCAACAACAGATGGTGGCGGGAATGCGGAGAAAGAGGATCTCTTTTGCATTGTTGGTGGGAATGCAAGCTAGTGCAGCCACTCTGGAAAACAGTATGGAGGTTTCTCAAAAACTAAAAATAGAACTACCCTACAACCCAGCAATTGCACTACTAGGCATTTATCCATGGGATACAGGTGTGCTGTTTTGAAGGGACACATGCATCCCCATGTTTACAGCAGCACTATCAACAATAGCCAAAGTATGGAAAGAGCCCAGATGTCCATCGATAGATGAATGGATAAAGAAGATGTGGTATATATATGCAATGGAGTATTACTCGGCAATCAAAAACAATGAAACCTTGCCATTTGCAACTCTGTGGATGGGACTGGAGGGTATTGTGCTAAGTGAAATTAGTCAGACAAAGACAAAAATCAAATGACTTACTCATATGAGAACTTTAAGACACAGAACAGATGAACATAAGGGAAGGGAAACAAAAATAATATAAAAACAGGGAGGGGGACAAAACAGAAGAGACTCATATATGGAGAACAAACTGAGGATTGCTGGAGGGGTTGTGGGTGGGGGGATCGGCTAAATGGGTAAGGGTCATTAGGGAATCTACTCCTGAAATCATTGTTTCACTATATGCTAACTAATTTGGATGGAAATTTTAACAAATAAAAAATAAAATTAAAAAAATAAGAGAGAAAGGGGCTGAAGGTGTACTTGAACAAATCATAGCTGAGAACTTCCCTGATCTGGGGAAGGAAAAAGGCATTGAAATCCAAAAGGCACAGAGATCTCCCTTCAGAAGTAACTTGAATTGATCTTCTGCACGACATATCATAGTGAAACTGACAAAATAAAAGTATAAAGAGAAAATTCTGAGAGCAGCTAGGGATAAACAGGCTCTAACTTACAAAGGAAGACCCATAAGGGTAGTGGCAGACCTATCTACTGAAACTTGGCAGTCCAGAAAGGAATGGCAGGAAATCTTCAATGTGATGAACAGAAAAAAAAATATGCAGCCAAGAATCCTTTATCAGGCAAGTCTGTCATTCAGAATAGAAAGAGAGATAAAGGTTTTCCCAAGGAAACAAATACTGAAGGAATTTATCACCACTCAACCATCCCTACAAGAGATCCTAAGGGGGATTCTGTGAGTGAAATGTTGCAAGGACCACAAAGAACCAGAGACACCACTACAAGCATGAAACCTACAGAGATAACAATAACTCTAAACCCATATCTTCCAATAATAACACTGAATGTAAATGGACTAAATGCGCCAACCAAAAGACATAGGGCATCAGAATGGATAAAAAAACAAGACCCATCTATTTTCTGTCTACAAGAGACTCATTTAGACTTGAGGACATCTTCAGATTGAAAGTGAGGGGATGGAGAACTATCTATCATGCTACTGGAAGTCAAAAGAAAGCTGCAGTAGCCATACTTATACCAGACAAACTAGACTTTAAATTAAAGACTATAAAAAGAGATGAAGAAGGGCATTATGTAATAATTATAGGTCTATCCATCAGGAAGAGCTAAGAATTATAAATGTCTATGCGCCGAATACGGGAGCTCCCAAATATATAAAACAATTAATCACAAACATAAACAACCATATTGATAAGAATGTGGTAATTTCAGGGGACTTTAATACTCCTCTTACAACAATGGATAGATCATCTAGACAGAGAATCAATAAGGAAACAAGGGTCCTGAATGATACATTAGATCAGATGGACATGACATATATATTTAGAACTCTGCATCCCAAAGCAACAGAATATACTTTCTTCTTGAGCGCACATGGAACATTCTCCAAGATAGATCACACACTGGGTCACAAAATAGCCCTTTCATAAGTATAAAAGAATTGAGATCATACCATGCAAACTTTCAGACCACAATGCTATGAAGCTTGAAATCAACCACAGGAAAAAGTCGGGAAAACCTCCAAAAGCATGGAGGTTAAAGAACACCCTACTAAAGAATGAATGGGTCAACCAGGCAATTAGAGAAGAAATTAAAAAATATATGGAAATAATTGAAAATGAAAAGAAAATTGCAAACACTTTGGGAGGCAGCAAAGGCAGTCCTGAGAGGAAAATAAATTGCAATCCAGGCCTATCTCAAGAAACAAGAAAAATCCCAAATACAAAATCTAACAGCACATCTAAAGGAAATAGAAGCAGAACAGCAAAGACACCCCAAACTCAGCAGAAGAAGAGAAATAATAAAGATCAGAGCAGAAATAAACAATATAGAATCTAAAAAAATGGTAGAGCAGATCAATGAAAAAAAGAGTTGGTTTTTTGAAAAAATAAACAAAACTGATAAACCTCTAGCCAGGCTTCTCAAAAAGAAAAGGGAGATGACCCAAATAGATAAAATCATGAATGCAAATGGATCTATTACAACCAATCCCTCAGAGATACAAACAATTATCAGGGAATACTATGAAAAATTATATGCCAACAAACTGGACAACCTGGAAGAAATGGACAAATTCCTAAACACCCACACACTTCCAAAACTCAAACAGGAAGAAATAGAAAACTTGAACAGACCCATAAGCAGCGAAGAAATTGAATCAGTTATCAAAAATCTCCCAACAGATAAGAGTCCAGGACCAGATTGCTTCCCTGGGAAATTCTACCAGATATTGAAAGCAGAGATAATACCTATCCTTCTCAAGCTGTTCCAAAAAATAGAAAGGGAAGGAAAACTTCCAGACTCATTCTATGAAGCCAGCATTCCTCTGGTTCCCAAACCAGAGAGCCAGCAAAAAAAAAAAAAAACAAAAAAAAAAACCCAAACAAACAAACAAAAAAGAACTACAGGCCAATATCTCTGATTAATATGGATGCAAAAATTCTCAACAAGATACTGGCATATCAAATTCAACAGCATATAAAAAGAATTATTCACCATGATCAAGTGGGATTCATTCCTGGGCTGCAGGGCTGGTTCAACATTTGCAAATCAATCAATGTGATACATCACATTAATAAAAGAAAAGATAAGAACCATATGATCCTGCTAATTGATGCAGAAAAAGCATTTAATAAAATTTAGCATCCTCTCTTAATAAAAACCCTCAATAAAGTTGGGACTGAAGGAACATACTTAAACATCATAAAAGCCATTTATGAAAAGCCCACAGCTAATATCATCCTCAATGGGGAAAAACTGAGAGCTTTCCCCTGATATCAGGAACATGACAGGATGTCCACTCTCACCGCTGTTGCTTAACATAGTGTTGGAAGTTCTAGCATCAGCAATCACACAACAAAAGGGAATCAAAGGCATCAAAATTGGCAAAGATGAAGTCAAGCTTTCATTTTTTTTGCAGATGACATGATATTATACATGGAAAATCCGATAGACTCCACCAGAACTCTGCTAGAACTGATACATGAATTCAGCAAAGTTGCAGGATACAAAATCAATGTACAGAAATCAGTTGCCTTCTTATACACTAATAATGAAGCAACAGAAAGACAAATAAGGAAACTGATCCCATTTACAACTGCACCAAGAAGCATAAAATACCTAGGAATAAACTTAAGTGAAGATGTAAAAGATCTGTATGCTGAAAACTATAGAGAGCTTATGAAGGAAATTGAAGAAGATACAAAGAAATGGGAAAACATTCCATGCTCATGGATTGGAAGAATAAATATTGTTAAAATGTCAATACTACCCAAGGCAATCTACACATTCAATGCAATCCGAATCAAAATTGCACCAGCATTCTTCTCGAAGGTAGAACAAGCAATCCTAAAATTTGTATGGAACCACAAAAGACCCTGAATAGCCAAAGTAATATTGAAGTAGAAAACCAAAGCAGGAGGTATCACAATCCCAGACTTTAGCCTCTACTACAAAGCTATAATCATCAAGACAGTATGGTATTGGCACAAAAACAGACACATAAACCAGTGGAATAGAATAGAGACTCCAGAATTGGACCCACAAAAGTATGGCCAACTAATCTTTGACAAAGCAGGAAAGAATATCCAATGGAAAAAAGACAGTCTCTTTAACAAATGGTGCTGGGAGAACTACACAGCAATATGCAGAAGAATGAAACTAGACCACTTTCTCACACCATTCACAAAAATAAACTCAAAATGGATGAAGGACCTGAATGTGAGATGGGAAACCATCAAAACCCTAGAGGAGAAAGCAGGCAAAAACCTCTCTGACCTCAGCCGCAGCAATTTCTTACTTGACACATCTCCAAAGGCAAGGGAGTTAAAAGCAAAAATGAACTATTGAGACCTCACAAAGATAAAAAGCTTCTGTACTGCAAAGGAAACAATCAACAAAACTAAAAGGCAACCAACGGAATGGGAAAAGATATTCGCAAATGACATCTCAGACAAAGGGCTAGTATCCAAAATCTATAAAGAACTCACCAAACTCCACACCCGAATAACAAATAATCCAGTGAAGAAATGGGCAGAAGACATGAATAGACACCTCTAAAAAAGACATGCAGATGTCCAACAGGCACATGAAAAGATGCTCAACGTCGCTCCTCATCAGGGAAATACAAATCAATACCACAATGAGATAGCACCTCACACCTGTCAGAATAGCTAACATAAACAACTCAAGCAACAACAGATGGTGGCAAGAATGCGGAGAAGGAGGATCTCTTTTGCATTGTTGTTGGGAATGCAAGCTGGTGCAGCCACTCTGGAAAACAGTATGGAGGTTCCTCAAAAAATTAAAAATAGAACTACCCTATGACCCAGCAATAGCACTGCTAGGAATTTACCCAAAGGATACAGGAGTGCTGATGCATAGGGGCACTTGTACCCCTATGTTTATAGCAGCACTTTCAACAATAGCCAAATTATGGAAAGAGCCTAAATGTCCATCAACTGATGAATGGATAAAGAAATTGTGGTTTATATATACAATGGAATACTACTTGGCAATGAGAAAGAATGAAATATGGCCTTTTGTCACAACATGGATGGAACTGGAGAGTGAGATGCTAAGTGAAATAAGTCATACAGAGAAAGACAGATACCATATGTTTTCACTTTTATGTGGATCCTGAGAATCTTAACAGAAGACCAGGGGGGAGGAGAAGGGGGAAAAAAAGTTACAGAGAGGGAAGGAGGCAAACCATAAGAGACTCTTAAAAACTGAGAATAAACTGAGGGTTGATGGGGGGGGTCGGGGGAGGGGAAAGTGGGTGATGGGCATTGAGGAGGTCACCTGTTGGGATGAACACTGGGTGTTGTATGGAAACCAATCTGACAATAAATTTCATATTAAAAAAAACAACAACAACAACAACAAGTCAAGCTCATCCCTGTCTCCAGGTCTCATTCATGGTATCTTCCCCTTACCTAAACTGCCTTTCCTTCTTCTATCCTCCTATATGAATTCTACCCATCCCAAAAAGTCTTGATAATTCCCATCTCAGTCAAAAGATTTTCTTTAACAACTTGATTACCTTCACTTTAAAATACTAATCCACTCTGTCTCAAAAATAAATAAATGTTAAAAAAAAATTAAAAAAAAAACCCTCCCCCGTTCATGCTCTGTCTCTCTCTGTCTCAAAAATAAATAAATGTTAAAAAAAAATTAAAAAAAAAACCCTCCCCCGTTCATGCTCTGTCTCTCTCTGTCTCAAAAATAAATAAATGTTAAAAAAAAAATTAAAAAAAAATACTAATCCAATGCTTTGGTTCTTCTTTATATACTGTCTTTGATTGTTTCTATTATTTTTGTGTATCAGCTTTGCCTCTCCAATTAGACTTTATATTTTCTGAAGACAAGTCTGGAAACATAATGTTTATTAATCAGGAACTTGTTGTCTTAAATAAAGAAGAAAGGCAAAAAGAAGAAAGACTACCCTACTTCCTCAATTCCTCTGCTTTTGAAGCACTTTAGAGATGTGATCAAAATTCCTAACAGCCTGTCTGGACACTGAATGATTTATGACAAAGGATTCTTCTCTAATGAAAAGGAATTCTACTTCCTTTGGCAGTATAACCAGGCTTTTGGAAGCAATAGCAGAGACACAGAAAGGAAACAGTGCTTCAGTATTGGCTCTAGTCCTCCAGGAACTGAGAGAATAATAAAGCCTTTCACCCAGTTTCAAATAAGAAATGTTAAGAAGCCCAGCCAGTAAAGGAAAGCTAAACTGAAAGCCTTTTCACTTCTCCTTGTTAGATTTTACTGCTTCAGTTAGGCAAGACTTGGAAGGATAAGTGTGGGAACTTATCTATAAAATCTTGGTGCTCCACTGGGGTAAGACAGATGCAGAATGTATTATTACTGTCTTTAAAATGAATTACATTATAAAGTTTCTGCAATTGACCTAAAAACCAATTAGCCCCCAAGTAGCCTGCAAGTTATTCTATTACATTTTCAGAATTATAACTCTC
This sequence comes from Neofelis nebulosa, assembly GCF_028018385.1. Taxonomy (NCBI): domain Eukaryota; kingdom Metazoa; phylum Chordata; class Mammalia; order Carnivora; family Felidae; genus Neofelis; species Neofelis nebulosa. The sequence goes on from NC_080800.1 coordinate 60,756,564, forward strand.
AAACCATTTGAAATATTCTTGAACGTTGGTTCATTTGTTACATATTTATTCTAAAACATAAGCTCCATGAGAGTAGAATTCTATCTACTAATCTGCCTTATTTCCTCCATGTAGCCCAAGTGCTTAGATAAATGCCTGGCACAAAAATAGGAGCTAAGAAATAACTGCTGAAAGAATAAATGATAATGAGCAGCTTTCCAGTGACTCTAAGACTTTGAAGGGCTAACCACATGACTTAGTCCCCAAATACATTTGTTCCTTGCCTCATACAACCTTACCAAGCATGGTGTGTGAAATGGGGAAGGTGATGGTAGGCTGGCCTGTCATCCTCCAGCGGCTACAGAGGTAGGAGAGGTCTGTTCTAAGCATTTCTACTATCATCTTGTTGTCCAGAGCCAGGTAGAACTGTTGCTGGTCTATAAACTGAGAAAAAGAAGGAGAAAAATAACAGCTTAGAATAACTTACTCTTATAACTGTCAAATAATATTTTAAAGTACTCACATATTCACAAAGGTATATAACACATCACAGAGGCAACTATAGTGCCTAATTCTTTCCAAAGAATCTGATAGTCAATTGGTACATATAATTTTTGACATTTTTACAGTGTACTCTAGTTTACAAAGTGTTTTCAAGTACATAATTTTATTTAATTATATAACAAATGAGTGACGGCTTTTCTTCTTTTAATAGATAAAAATAAGGCAGAGACACTAAGTGGATTAGCAAAGTCACATGGCTAGCAAATGGCAAGGTCAGAAATAGGATCTATGGTACATTACTCTTTTGTCTCTACCTCAGATGCACAACTTCAGATGTAAGACAACAAATGGGGAGCTTAAGCTTTCTTTCCGGAAAATAGTTTCTCCTCCTATACACACATATAATTGGGCTTACTATTATAATGTGGCCAATAACAGGCTAACAATATGTATAATCATGGCTGAAACAGTACTGACATTTTTGTTTAGAAGAGAATATCAATGTAAAAAGGGCCTCTGCCCAAAACAAAGAGAACACAATTTAGTAACTAAGTAAAAGAGGTTATATTTTGTTCATAAAGAATAAATAGAATCTTATTTTTAACATTTAAAAGGAGTACTTTTTAAAAGTACTTCAACATTTATAAAATCCCTAGTCACTGTTTCTGCAACACATAGGACTACTCTTGGTAGCCACAATCACTTGGCATAGCTCTGTGCTGCAAGCTCAGTTCAATCCAACTCAACAAATATTTATTGAGCAACTTAATATGTGCAAGGCCCCATGAACTCTGACACCTGCCCTAACTCTAGTAAATGCTTTATTTCTGTACTGTTAGTCTTACTTCCATTCATCTCAGTGCATCTAAATCTTATTCCACTTACCTGTGGAGTGAAGGTAAAGATAGTTTTCCGAATGTCATAGAGTTTTGAAGTTCCAAGGACTCCCATGTGCCTATAGGGTCGTCCACTAAGTTTCATTCTACTGTTGCATCCTAAGATAGAGTTAAAAAAATGCTCAAGATCTTTCTAGGGCACAAATCCAATGAGTAAACATTTTTTTTTGTATTAGATTTACACTTCCTGATACAACAAACTAAGTTCTGTACCTCAAAGTTACTATCTGTATCATGTACAAGTTCATACTAAGTACTTTAGGGCTCTCCAAGAGAGTATGCATTTATCTCTGTTTTTTAAAAATGTTTTTAAATGTTTATTTTTGAGAGACAGAGAGACAGAGCATGAGCAGGGGAGGGGAGGAGAGAGAGGGAGACACAGAATCCGAGGCAGGCTCCAGGTTCTGAGCTGTCAGCACAGAGCCTGACACAGGGCTCAAACCCACAAGTTGTGAGATCATGACCCGAACCAAAGTCGGGCGCTTAATCAACTGAGCCACCCATTTATCTCTGTTCTTAAAGAACTTTATGCTCTTATAAAAAAGTCACATAATCTACATGAGAGAAAAGAATGCACATGAAAATTAATAGTTCTACGAATGATAGAATTCTATTATCGATATTCATATGCTGAATTTCCTTAAATCCCATGAAAACTGCAAAAACTACATTGACTACCAAACTTATCAATGTAGACTATGCCTCAATAAAGCTGAACAAACCCTCATCAGCTTAAAGATGGCATACTAAACTGAAAAACTGAAATGAATTTACTTGGACTCCTTCAATTTAATTGACACATTTTAAATTCAATGGAACAACACAACTTATCCAAATAAGTCAAAATATTATTGTGTCTGATAGGTAATTTTGTGGAAACTTATACATAGAGTAAAATTCATTTGGCAGAGGAATATTTTTGAAAACTTAAGAAAGGGGAAGACTTGAACTATCAGAAATCTACAAAAGGTGTAATTTTATTTATTTTTTTAACTTTTAAAATGTTTGTTTATTTATTTTTGAGAGAGAGAAAGAGAGAGAGACACACAGAGAGAATGAATCTCAATCAGGCTCCATTGCTGACAGCACGGAGCCCGATGTGGGGCTCAAACTCACGAACTGTGAGATCATGACCTGAGCTGAAGTTAGATGCTCAACTGACTGAGCCACCCAGGCACCCCAAGGTGTAGTTTTAGTGAAAATTTATATAGAATCTGCACATCTCTCTATAAATATTATGTATATGTGTGTGTATGTATGTATACACACATCCGCTTTATTTCCCTGATATGTCTTCTTTTTTATAGTTTAGCATTTTGAAATTAGAATCTGATCATTTATATCTATGTTACATGTAGTTGAATTTTTTTGTCTCTGAAAAGACAATTATTACATTAATACCTCCTACAATGAGGAAATAGTTCATTTACTCACACACTTTTTTCCCTTTTATAACAATAGCACTATACACAAAAAGCTTGTTCTCAACCTCTCTTTCTCCAAAATTTATATTAAATATCATTTCATGTCAGTACTGACAGAACTAGTACTACCTTTTTTTTATTGGAACTCATTTTTCTTTTTATTTATTTATTTATTTATTTATTTATTTATTTATTTATTTTTATTTTTTTTTAATATATGAAATTTACTGTCAAATTGGTTTCCATACAACACCCAGTGCTCATCCCAAAAGGTGCCCTCCTCAATACCCATCACCCACCCTGCCCTCCCTCCCACCCCCCATCAACCCTCAGTTTGTTCTCAGTTTTTAACAGTCTCTTATGCTTTGGCTCTCTCCCACTCTAACCTCTTTTTTTTTTTTTTCCCTTCCCCTCCCCCATGGGTTTCTGTTACGTTTCTCAGGATCCACATAAGAGTGAAACCATATGGTATCTGTCTTTCTCTGTATGGCTTATTTCACTTAGCATCACACTCTCCAAGGAACTCATTTTTCTTGGGGATTTTATTTTTGCTCCTGCTTTATCCTAAGTATGAAACTTATCAAATATGCCACCTTTTTAGTGTTGCTTCACTTTTAGGGACAGAACTAGAGAGCTGTCAATGCGTTGGTCATATTCCAGGATTCTTTCTGGAAAGTACACATTTAACTGACATTGATATCACAACCAGGTTTATCCACTGTTTCTTCCATTTTTTTTCTTTTTTATTGTAGTAAAAAATATTCATAACCTAAAATTTACCATTTTAACCATTTTTAATTGTTCAGCGGTATTAAGCACATTCACAATGTTGTGCAACTATCACCACCGCCCATCTCCACAACTTTTCCATCTTCCCAAACTGAAACTGTGCCCATTAAACAATAACTCCCCATGTTCTCCTCTTGCCAGTCCCTGGAAATCATCACTATTTCTGTCTCCATAAATTTGCTTACTCTTGGTACCTCATATATGTGGAATCATACAATATTTGTTGTTTTGTGACTGGTTTATTCCACTTGGAATAATGTCTTCAAGGTTCATCCATTTTGTACTGTGTCAGAATTTTATTCTTTTTCAAGGCTGAAAAATTTCCCATTGTATATACACATCACATTAGTTTATCTTTTCATCCATCAATGAACATTATTTTCATTGGTAATTTCTTATAGTATAATATACATAATATACATGAAGTATGCTAATCTTAAATGTAAAAATTGATACAGTTTTACATAGTAAACACACAACCCAAATCAAGATATGGAACATTATCAGCACTGCAGAAGCCTCCCTTGTGCCTCTTCCCGGTTATTAACATCCCCCAGCTCCCAAAATTAACCACCATTCAAACTTCAATCACCATAAATAAGTAGTCCACTTTTTAGCTTTATATTAATAAAATCATACAATATTTTTTGGCATCTTGTTTTTTCACTCAACAATATGTCTATGAGATTCATCCATACGATGTATGTAGAATTAGTTCATTTGTTTTCATTGCTATATAATAGCCCAGTGTATGGATGTATCGTTTATCCATTCACTTATTGATGGACATTTGAGATTTCCTGCACCCCATCCAGATTTTTGTTATTATAAATAAAGCTCCTATGAATATTCTTGTTGTGTTGGAGGTCCCATAGATTATCTCCAGGTTTGGTGATTCACTAGGATTCCTAGAACTCACTGTATAGCTGTATTAATGGCTAAGGTTTATTAAATCAAAATGACACAAAGCAAAACAGCAAAGAAAAAAGGCACATGGTGCAAAGTCCAGAGGAAACAAGCTTCTAAGATTCCTCTCCCAGAGCAGTCACATAGCAAATGCATAATTCCTCCAGCATCAAAATATGACAACACATGTGAAATGTTGTCTACCAAGGATGCTCATTTGAGACTCGATGTTTTTATTAGTGGTTGGTCACACAGACACTCTCTGCACAGTACATACCCAAACTCCAGTCTCTCAAAAGGAAAACAGATATTCAGCATAAGCCATACTGTTTGTACAGTTTAGACATGCAGTAAACCACTGTTACCCTTAAGAGGATGGTGGACCCTCTTAAAATCCAGGTCTTCAAATGCCATCCAAGGGCCAAACTTACAAGCAGTTCTTTCTTTGTTTTTTAAGACTTTTTTGGGTAATCTTTATTTATTTTTGAGAGAGAGACAGACTGAGAGTGGGGGAGGAACATAGAGAGAGGGAGACATAGAATCTGAAGCAGGCTCCAGGCTCTGAGCTGTTAGCACAAAGCCCGATGCAGGGCTCAAACTCACGAACAGTGAGATCATGACCTGAACTGAAGTCAGACACTTAACTGACTGAGCCACCCAGGTACCCCACAAGCAGTTTTTTCTAAGAATTGCATTCTCAGGCCTGTCATGCGAACTCTTTTACTGCACAGTCCACCCCATTGGCTTTTGGCCAAGGTGTCTTTGTCAGTAGGTTCCCATGCAGTAAAGTAAGCCCAACCTGTAGTGTAATCCTCAATTATGCCCTCAGGGGTCTTAGATTTAGCCAGATAGAACCTAACATTACTATAATTATGTCTCTTCAACAGCCAGGTAACTTCCTCAAGTTTCTGTATTAACCTTTTTTTATCTGGCTTGAGGGATCAGTCCAAGCACAGCACCAGCCTGGCCTGTATATTGATGCTGACCTAAATGCCTTCCAAGGCTGAGGCAGTGCCAGGATAGTCAGGGTTCACACACAAGTATAATTCCAGAGGGCATACGCAGTACTCTTGGACAAAAAGAGTTTACAAATATTAGGGCATCACATACATTAATCAGGCAGTATAGGTTAACATGATCTCCAGCGGGGTCTCCCAGTGCAGGCCTCCTATCCTAGTGTTTCCAGTCCAGTACAAAAAGTTCAGTTCATTCTTTGATTTCAATGGGAGTGTCTCCTGAAGGAAACTGGATCCAAACAGTTTTGTTTCTTCATGACATCAGCTAATCTGCTTTGTGAGTGTGGATGACATTGGGAGGTGTTCTGCATAGAAGGTGTGGGAGCTGTGGCCACATCCTGCTATCTCCTAGTCAGTTCAGTCAGATGTGACCTTAGACTCAGCAGTCAGTTTGAATTCAAAGCACTCTTGGCAGCAGGTAAGAAAACATGTGGTTTTATTAGGAAGGAGAGGAATATTTCCAGGTATAGTCCTAAAAATCAAAGATGATTAATGCCCTTCTCCTTTACCCATGCCTCCCCAGGTGTCAGGATTTTGTTTTTTCTCCACTGTCACAAAACCTGTGTGTCTGAATTAGCAACCAGAATTTCATAATATTCTCTTCCTTCCATCCCAATCTTTTATCTGGAAGAGTTGTATACAAGAAGTTTAAGAGTATTTTCATAGGCAAACATTATTATACAGTTTAGCCAGAAAGACATATCATGTCCAGGAATTGGTCAAGACGAAATTCTGTATTTTCAAATAATTAAAAAATGCGTTTTTGTACTTCTTACCACTTTTGTCCCAATAATTTATCCAATGAGAAGCTTAGAAAAGATTACTCTCTTTCTGGGGACAGCTGCACTTAGTAAGCAAATTGCCTTACTAAGGCTTGTGCATCAGGAGAAAGGGCAGTGGAGTTATCAATACATTTTTGTAAACTGGCACTAATCTGGAAAGCCAAACAGAACCACCAAGTCCCAAGGAGGGTTCAAGATTCCAATTTGTCAGGAGTAGGGGAGGGGTCACATTTCCTCTGATGTGCTCTCCCCCAATTTGTAGCTTTTGCAGAAATCAGAAGAATACAATCACTTTCTGTATCAGACATATAGAACCAATCAGCAGATCAATTTCAGATGGTCTGATCAGAGAACAAGCCTTTCCCTGTGGACATCAGCAACTGTCCCAAATGGTCCAGCCAGAACCCAGGATAGTTTCATAAATTTAGAGCTCCACAGGAGGGTGACCCAAATCTGCAATTATCTGAGTTCATTTAAAGTTCATTTTGTTAATTTGAAATTTGTTTAGCCTGTGCCTGCTTTCAGTTTGGCACATCTGGTGCTGAGGTGGGAACAGTCTATATGGTAGAACATATGAAGATTCAGTTGAGAGTCAGGTCTAGGCATTTAGGATCTGTAAATGCCAAATTAGGATGCCAAAAAAGTTAGTAGCTTTTCTTAGGCAGCAGCAAATCTCGGATGCTGCAGGGTCAGTCAGCCATGGTATAAGTTCAAGTGATAAGCAAGACCTTCCTAAATTCTTTACTGTGTCTTACAGATTTATTTGCATTTTTAAAAAGTTTTTAATTCCAGTTAGCTAAGTTATATAAGTTTCAGGTGTACAATATAGTGACTTAACAATTCCATACATCAACTTGTGCTCATCATGACAATCGCACTCCTTAATCCCCTCACCTATTGAACCCATTTTCTCATCCACCTCTCCTCTGATAACCATCAGTTTGTTCTCTATACTTAAAAATCTGTTCTTTGTCTCTCTCTTTTTTTGCCTTTACTCATTTGTTTTGTTTGTTAAATTCCACATATGAGTGCAAATATATGGTATTTGTATTTCTTTTCTGACTGAATTATTTTGCTTACGATTATACTCTTTAGCTCCATCCATGTTGTCACTAATGGCAAGATTCCATTCTTTTTCATGGCTAATATTCCATTATATATATATATATATATCACACACATATCTCACATCTATTTAAAGTTTTAATTTAAATTCCAGTTAGTTAAAATAATAGTTTCAGGTGTACAATACAGTGATTGAACACTTCCATACATCACCCAGTGATCATCACAAGTGCATTCCTTAATCCCCATCACCTATTTAACACTTTTCTCCACCCACCTCCCTTATGGTAATCATCAGTTTGTTCTCTATAATTAAGAGACTGTTTCTTGGTTTTCCTCTCTTCCCCTCGCCCATGTTTATTTGTTTCTAAAATTCCACATTTGGGTGAAATCGTATGGTGTTTGTCTTTCTCTCATTTATTTAGTTTAGCATCATAGTCTCTAGCTCCACCCATGTCCTTACAACTGGCAAGATTTCATTTTTATTTATAGCTGAGTAACAGTCCATTGGATATATATACCACACATTTTTTATCCATTCATTGGTCAATGGACATTGGGGATATTTCCATAATTTGGCTCTTGTAGATAATGCTGCTATAAACATCAGGTGCATGTATCCCTTTCAATTAGTATTTTTGTATTTTTTGGGTAAATACCTAGTAGTGAGATTGCTGGATTGTAGGGTAGTTCTCTGTTTAACGTTTTGAAGAAACTCCATACTGTTTTCCAGAGTGGCTGTACCAGTTTGTAAGAGAGTTCACCTTTGTACACATCCTGACCAACACCTATTGTTTCTTATGTTGTTGATTTTAGCATCTGGTGTGAGGTGGTAGCTCAATGTAGTGTTGGTTTGTATTTCCTTGATGATGAGTTATTTCAGCATCTTTTTATGTGTCTGTTGGCCATATGGATGTCTTCTTTGGAAAAATGTCTATCCATGCCCTCTGCACATTTTTAATTGGATTATTCATTTTTGGGGTGTTAAGCTATATAGGTTTTTTTTTTTTTTACATATTTTGGGTACTAACTCTTTATCAGATATGTCATTGGCAAATAACTTCTCCCATTCTGTAGGTTGCCTTTTAGTTTTGTTGATTGTTTCCTTCACTGTGAAGAAGCTTTTTATTTTTAGTCCTAATACTTTATTTTTGCATTTGTTTCCCTTGCTTCAGGAGAAAAATCTAGAAAGAAGTTGCTACATCTGATGAAAAGAAGTTACTGCCTATGTTCTCTTTTAGGGTTTTTTATGGTTTCAGGTCTCCCATTTAGGTCTTCAATCCATTTTTAGTTTATTTTTGTGTATGGTTTAAGAAAGTGGTCCATTTTCATTCTTCTGCATGTTGCTGTCCAGTTTTCCCAACACCATTTGTTGAAGAGACTGTACTTTTCCCATTGCATATTCTTTCCTGCTTTGTTGAAGAATAACTGACCATATATTTGTGACTATATTTCTCGGTTTTCTGTCCTGTTCTATTGATCTGTGTACCTATTTTTATGTCAGCACAATACTGTTTTGATCACTATAGCTTTGTAATATAACTTCAACTCTGGAATTATAATGTTTCCCACTTTGTTTTCTTTTTCAAGATTGCTTTGGTTATTTGGAGTCTTTGTGGTTCCATACCAATTTTAGGGTTGCTTGTTCTAGCTCTGTGAAAAATTTTGTTGATGTTTGATAGGGATTATATGAAATGCGTAGATTGCTTTGGGCAGTATAGACATTTTAACAATATTTGTTCTTCCAATCCATGAGCATGGAGTGTCTTTCCATTTCTTTGTGACATTTTCAATTTCTTTCATTGGTATTTCACAGGTCTTTCACCTCTTTGGTTAGGTTTATTCCTAGGTATCTTATTGTTTTTGGTGCAATTGTAAATGGGATTCCTTAATTTCTATTTCTGCTTCTTCATAACTGGTGTATAAAAATGCAACAGAATTCTGTACATTGATTTTGTATCCTGGGACTTGATTGAATTAGTTTGTTAGTTCTAGCAGTATTTTTGGTGCAATCTTTCAAGTTTTCTATATATAGTATCATATAATCTGCAAATAGTGAAAATTTGACTACTTACTTGCTGATTTGGATGCCTTTTATTTCTTTTTGATATCTGATTGGTGTGGCTAGGACTTCCAGTACTGTGTTAAAGAAAAGTGGTTAAGAGTGGACATCCTTGTTTTGTTCCTGACCATAGAGGAAAAGCTCTCATTTTTCCCCCACTTAGGATATTAGTTATAGTTTTTCATATATGGCTTTTATTATGTTGAGGTATGTTCCCTCTACACCTACTTTGTTGAGTGTTTTTTTTTTAATCATGAAATGATGTTGTACTTGGTCAAATGATATTTCTGCATCTACTGAAATGATCATATGGTTCTTATCCCTTCTTTTTTAATGTGATGATCACGTTGATCTATTTGCAAATGTTGAACCAGACTTTCAACCCAGGAATAAATCCCACTTGACTATGGTGAATGATTTTCTTAACGTAGTGTTTCATTTGTATTTTGCTGAGGATTTTGCATCTATGTTCATCAACGATACTGGCCTGTAGTTCTCTCTCTCTCTCTCTCTCTCTCTCTCTCTCTCTCTCTCTCTCTCTCTCTTGTGGTGTCTTTACACACTGGTTATGCTATCAGGGTAATGCTGGCCTCACAGAATGAATTTGGAAGTTTTCTCTCCTATTGTATTTTTTCGAATACTTTGAGAAGTATATGAATTAACTCTTCCTTAAGTGTTTGGTAGAATTAGCCTGTAAAGCCATCCAATCCTGGACTGTTGTTTGTTGGGAGTTTTTTGATTACAGATTCAATTTCTTTTCTGGTTATTAGTCTATTCAACTTTTCTATTTCTTATGGTTTCATCAGTTTTGGTAATTTATATGTTTCTAGGAATTTATCCATTTCTTTTAGGTTTTCCAATTTGTTTGCATATTAATTTTTCATAATATTCTCTTATGATTATATTTCTGTGATGTTGGTTGTTATTTCTACTTTCTCACTTGTGATTTTATTTGGGTCCTTTCTCTTTTCTTTTAGATAAGTCTGGATGCAGGTTTATCAATTTTATTATATTTTTTTCAAATAACCAGCTCCTGGTTTCATTAATCTATTTTTTAAGTTTCTATATCATTTACTTCTGTTCTAATCTTCATTATTTCCTCCCTCCTTCTTGCTTTAGGCTTCATTTGTTGTTCTTTTTCTAGTTCCTTTAGGGGTAAAGTTAGGTTGTTATTTGAGATTTTTCTTCTTAAAATAGGTCTGTGTTGTTATAAACTTCCCTCCTAGGAACAATTTTGTTGCATCTCAAAGGTTTTGGACCACTGTGTCTTCATTTGTATTTATTTCCATGTATTTTTAAATTTCTCCTTTCGTTTCATGGTTAACGATGAAAATTTTTATTTCATTGTTTAGTAATGTTATTTAACCTGCATGTATTTGTGGTCTTTCCAGATTTTTTCCTGTGCTTGGCTTCTAGTTTCATAGCATGTGGTCACAAAAGGTGCATAGTATGACTTCAATCTCTTTGTATTTGTTAAGGCCTGTTTGTGGCCTAATATGTGATCTATTCTGGATAATGTTTCATGTGTACTTGGAAACAGTGTTTATTTAGATGTTCTAGGATGTAATGCTCTGAATATATACATTAAGTCCATCTGGTCCAGTGTGTCATTCAGAGCCATTTTTCCATGCAGATTTTCTGTTTAGATGATCTGTCCATTGATGTAAGTGGAGTGTAAAAGTCCCCAACTATTATTGTATTTTTACCAATGAGTTCTTTTATGTTTATTATTAAATGTTTTATATGTTTTGGTGATCCCACATTGGATACATAAATATTTACAATTTATATCTTATTGTTGGATTGCCTCGTTATGATTATATAGTGCTCTTCTTTGTCTCTTGTTAATGTTTGTATTAAAGTCTAGTTTTTCTGATATAAGTATTGCTACTCTGGCTTTCTTTTGACACCCATTTACATGATAAATGTTTCCCCATCCCTTCACGTTCAATCTTCAGGTGTCTGTAGGTCTAAAATGTGTCTCTTATAGGCAGCATATAGATGGGTTTATCCATTCTGACACCTTATATCATTTAATTATTTAGTCCATCTACATTCACAGTAATTAGTGATATGTATTTATTGCCATTTTATTACTTGTTTTATGGTTGTATCTGGAGATTTTCTGTGATACTTTGTGTTTCTTATGTTGCTGATTTTCTTTAGTAATATATTAGATTTATTTCTCTGTATTCTTTGCATTTATTGGTGATTTTTGATACATAGTTACAAGTAGGTTTGTATATAACCTCTTCTACAATAGCATTCTATAGTAAGTTGATGTTCATTAAGTGTGAACCCATTCTTTCTCCTCTCCTCTCCTCTCCATGTTTTAGGTGTAAGTTATTATATATCCTTTTTAAAATGAATTCCTTAACTTATGTTTTACAGAAATAGTCATTTTTAAAAAATTATTTATTTATTTTTTAATTTACATCCAAGTTAGTTAGCATATAGTGCAATAATGATTTCAGGAGTAGATTCCTTAATGCCCTCTACCCATTTAGCCCAGTCCCCCTCCCACAACCACTCCAGCAACCCTCTGTTTGTTCTCCATATTTAAGAGTCTCTTATGTTTTGTCCCCTTCCACGTTCTTATATTATTTTTGCTTCTATTCCCTCATGTTCATCTGTTCTGTGTTGTAAAGTCCTCATATGAGTGAAGTCATATGATTTTTGTCTTTCTCTGACTAATTTCACTTAACTTAATACCCTCCAGTCCCATCCATGTAGTTGCAAATGGCAAGATTTCATTCTTTTTGATTGCCAAGTAATAGTAATACTCCATTGTATATATATATACCACATCTTCTTTATCCATTCATCCATTGAGGGACATTTGGGCTCTTTCCATACTTTGGCTATTGTTGATAGTGCTGCTATAAACATGGGGGTGCATGTATCCCTTCCAAACAGCACACTTGTATCCCGTGGATAAATGCCTAGTAGTACAGTTGCTGGCTTGTAGGGTAGCTCTATTTTTAGTTTTTGGAGGAACCTCCATACTGTTTTCCAGAGTGGCTGCACCAGCTTGCATTCCCAACAACAATGCAAAAGAGATCCTCCTTCTCCGCATTCTTGCCACCATCTGTTGTTGCTTGAGTTGTTTATGTTAGCTATTCTGACAGGTGTGAGGTGCTATCTCATTGTGGTATTGATTTGTATTTCCCTGATGAGGAGCGACGTTGAGCATCTTTTCATGTGCCTGTTGGACATCTGCATGTCTTTTTTAGAGGTGTCTATTCATGTCTTCTGCCCATTTCTTCACTGGATTATTTGTTATTCGGGTGTGGAGTTTGGTGAGTTCTTTATAGATTTTGGATACTAGCCCTTTGTCTGAGATGTCATTTGCGAATATCTTTTCCCATTCCGTTGGTTGCCTTTTAGTTTTGTTGATTGTTTCCTTTGCAGTACAGAAGCTTTTTATCTTTGTGAGGTCTCAATAGTTCATTTTTGCTTTTAACTCCCTTGCCTTTGGAGATGTGTCAAGTAAGAAATTGCTGCGGCTGAGGTCAGAGAGGTTTTTGCCTGCTTTCTCCTCTAGGGTTTTGATGGTTTCCCATCTCACATTCAGGTCCTTCATCCATTTTGAGTTTATTTTTGTGAATGGTGTGAGAAAGTGGTCTAGTTTCATTCTTCTGCATATTGCTGTGTAGTTCTCCCAGCACCATTTGTTAAAGAGACTGTCTTTTTTCCATTGGATATTCTTTCCTGCTTTGTCAAAGATTAGTTGGCCATACTTTTGTGGGTCCAATTCTGGAGTCTCTATTCTATTCCACTGGTTTATGTGTCTGTTTTTGTGCCAATACCATACTGTCTTGATGATTATAGCTTTGTAGTAGAGGCTAAAGTCTGGGATTGTGATACCTCCTGCTTTGGTTTTCTACTTCAATATTACTTTGGCTATTCAGGGTCTTTTGTGGTTCCATACAAATTTTAGGATTGCTTGTTCTACCTTCGAGAAGAATGCTGGTGCAATTTTGATTCGGATTGCATTGAATGTGTAGATTGCCTTGGGTAGTATTGACATTTTAACAATATTTATTCTTCCAATCCATGAGCATGGAATGTTTTCCCATTTCTTTGTATCTTCTTCAATTTCCTTCATAAGCTCTCTATAGTTTTCAGCATACAGATCTTTTACATCTTCACTTAAGTTTATTCCTAGGTATTTTATGCTTCTTGGTGCAGTTGTAAATGGGATCAGTTTCCTTATTTGTCTTTCTGTTGCTTCATTATTAGTGTATAAGAAGGCAACTGATTTCTGTACATTGATTTTGTATCCTGCAACTTTGCTGAATTCATGTATCAGTTCTAGCAGAGTTCTGGTGGAGTCTGTCGGGTTTTCCATGTATAGTATCATGTTATCTGCAAAAAGTGAAAGCTTGACTTCATCTTTGCCAATTTTGATGCCTTTGATTTCCTTTTGTTGTGTGATTGCTGATGCTAGAACTTCCAACACTACGTTAAACAACAGCGGTGAGAGTGGACATTCCTGTTGTGTTCCTGATCTTAGGGGGAAAGCTCTCAGTGTTTCCTCATTGAGGATGATATTAGCTGTGGGCTTTTCATAAATGGCTTTGATGAAGTTTAAGTATGTTCCTTCAATCCTGACTTTCTGGAGGGTCTTTATTAAGAAAGGATGCTGAATTTTGTCAAATGCTCGTTCTGCATTGATTGACAGGATCATATGGTTCTTATCTTTTATTAATGTGATGTATCACATTGATTGATTTGCGAATGTTGAGCCAGCCCTGCAGTCCAGGAATGAATCCCACTTGATCATGGTGAATAATTCTTTTTATATTCCCATGCAGAACTCTGAATCCACCATGCCACTTGGCTTGACAAGTTTCTGTTAAGAAATCTGCAGCTGGCTTTATGGGTCTTCCCTTGTAAGTTAGTGATTTCTTTTACCTTGCTACTTTTAAGATTTTTTTTATCACTATATTTTGCAAATTTAATTAAAATATGTATTGAGGCTGGGCTGCTTTTGTGGATTCTGTTGGGAGTTCTCTGTCCCTCCTAGAATTTCAATGTCTATTTCCTTCCCCAGATTAGGGAAGTTTTCAGTCATTATCTCAAGTAAATTCTCTGCCCTCGTTTCTCTCTCTTCTCTTCTGGGACTCCTTTAATATGAATGTTATTACATTGGTGGAGTCACTGAGTTCCCTAAGCCTATTCTTATGTTCCCTAATTCTCTCTTGTGTTCAGCTTCATTATTTCCCATTATTTTGTGTTCCGTGTTACTAATGTGTTCCTCTGTTTCTTCTGGCCTGCTGTTCACTGCATCAGGCCTATTTCCAATTTTTGTTTATTACATTATTCACCTCTGGCTCTTTTCTTAACTCTTTTATCTCTGTGTTAAGGGTCTCACTGGTGTCTTCCATTCTTTTCTCAAGCCCCATGAGTATCCTTAATATTGTTGCATTAAATTCTCTAACAGGTATGATACTTTTGTCTGTTTTTGCTTAGATCTCTGACTGCGGCCTCATGTATTTCTTTCATTTGGGATAAATTCCTCCATTTTTGCATTTTGGCTAAGTCTCTATGTTAGAAGAGTGAGTTATGTCTCCTGCTCATGGAAGTAATGGTCTTATGAAGAAGAGGTCCTGTAGTGCCCAGGGACTGGCACTTCAGGGAGTTCCTCTAATGTGTTGGGTGTGCTCTGTTGCTGTTTTGGCTACTCTGTCATTCAGGCCTGTCATCTGCAGAGGCTCTCCTTGCCTGCTGTGGACAGTGTTTGCTCCCTGGACTGAATGTGGTGAGTTTTAACTAGATATACTCTTGTCTGCTTGTGAAATGAGACCTGATACCACTTCCATGAAAACTGAGGCCTTGCAAAACTCTCTGGTCAGGACATGTGGTATGGGCAGGGTTTTGTGCTGGTATTCTGGGGTTGGGGCCAAGACTGCTAGGACAGAGGCAAGCATGGCTGAGAAGGCAATTCCACTGTAGTGCAAGGGGGCAGGGCTTAGTGTAAGCAAGTAAGGCATCTGGTGTCTGCACTGGACTGCTTCCAGCAGGTGGCTCTGTGTTTATGCTGAGGAGCAGAGGAGGGAAATGGAACCAGCCAGATCCTTTGTTCCTGGAGAGATGTCTCCACAAATGCTGCCTTTCAGGGACACCTGAGAAAAGAAAAGAATCTCCTCACTGTGTGCCCCAGGCGATCTCCAGATCTCTGTTTCTATGCTTATGCCCCTGGGTTGTTTGCCTGTCTTTTCTCCAGGAGCAGTGCAGTGCTCTGTGGTGTCTATCCCAGCCAAGACTGCAGACCTTTAAAACTTTGGGCTTTAAGCCCTGCTGGTTCTAAGGACTCACATAATTCAGCCCCTTTGCTTTCCAAGACAATGGCTACAGGGAAACATTCTCCTTTTGCGTTCTCCTGTGTGCTCTCTTCCTTGCCCTTATCCATGACTGTGACTCCCTCCCCTCCAAAGCAGGCAGGATCTGTTTTTCTCCTAAACCATGTCTCCTCACTTCCTACCTTCTTCAGTGTGGCCTCTTCTCTTCTTTTAGTTGTGGAGTTTGTTCTGTCAGTCTTCAGGTTGATTTTTGGGGGTATGTAGGATGATTTGATAGTGATCTAGTTGTATTGGTGGGACAAGGTGAGCCTGGAGTCTTCCTACTCAACTGCCATCTTCTTTTCTATCTATTCATCTATCAATGGACATGTGGCTGCTTCCATAATTTGGCTATTGTAAATACTGCTGCTATAAACATAAGGGTGCATGCACTGCTTTGAATTAGTGTTTTCCTAGTTTTTGGGTATATACTTAGTAGTGTGATTACTGGATCATAGTGTAGGTCTATTTTTAACTTTTTGAGGAACTTCCATACTACCTTCCACTGGTGGTTGCACTGTTTACATTCCCACCAACAGTGCATGAGGAATCCCTTTTCTCCATATCCTCACCGACACTTGTTTCTTCTGTTGTTGATTTTAGCCATTCTGACAGGTGTGAGGTGATGGCTCACTGTAGTTTTGATTTGCATTTCCCTGATGGGAAGTGATGATGAACATCTTTCCATGTGCCTATTGGCTATGCATAAGTCTTCTTTGGAAAAATGTCTACTCATGTTTTCTGCCATTTTTAATTCAAATATTTGTTGTTGGGATGTTGAATTTTATCTTTATATATTTTGGATACTAACCCTTTATCAGTTATGTCATTTGCAAATATCTTCTCCCATTCCGTTGGTTGCTTTTTTAGTTTTGTTGATTGTTTACTTTGCTGTGTAGAAGCTTGTTATTTTGATGTAGTCCCAGGAGCTTATGTTTGCTTTTATTTTCCTTTTCTCAGGAGACTGCTTTTTTGTCTTTTTTTTCATAAGTGTACACTATAATCCTCGTCCCCTATTTCACCCATCATCCCACCGACCTCCACTATAGTAACCATCAGTGTGTTCTCTATAGTAGAGTCTGTTTCTTGGTTTGTCTCTCTCTTGTTTTCTTCTTGCTAATTTGTTTTGTTTCTTAAATTCCAAATGAGTGAAGTCATATTTGTCTTTCTCTAACTGGTTTTGTTTAGCATTATACTCTAGCTCCATCCATGTCACAAATGGGAAGATTTCATCTTTTTTATAGCTGAAGACATATCTAGAAAAATATTGCTATGGTTGATGTCAAAGAAATTACTGCCTGTACTCTCTTCTAGGAGTTTTGTGGTTTGAGGTCTCAGATTTATGTCTCTAATCCATTTTAAGTTTATTTTCGTGTATGGTGTAAGTACATGGTCCAGTTTCATTCTTTTGCATGTAGTTGTCCAGTTTTCCCAACACCATTTGTTGAACAGACTTTTCCCCATTGTACATTCATCTCTTCTTTGTCAAATATTAATTGACCATATAATTGTGGGTTTATTTCTGAGTTTTCTATTCTTTTCTATTGATCCATGAATCTATTTTTTTATGCCAGTACCATACTGTTTTAATTACTACCACTTTGTAATATAACTTTAAGTCTGGAATTGTGATACCTCCAGTTTTGTTTTTCTTTTTCAGGATTGTTTTGGTATTCGAGGTCTTTTGTGGTTCCACACAAATTTTACCATTGCTTGTTCCAGTTCTGTGAAAAATTCTGTTGGTATTTTGATAAAGACTACATTAAATTTATAGATTTCTTTGGGTAGTATGAACATTTTAACAACCCATGAACATGGAATATATTTCCATTTATTTGTGTTGTCTTGAATTTATTTCATCATATTATAGTTTTCAGAGTATAGGTCTTTCACTTCTTTGGTTAAGTTTAGACAGATATTTTATTGGTTTTGGTGCAATTTCAAATGGGATTGCTTCTTTTACTTTCTTCTGCTTCATTATTAGTGTATAGAAATGAACAGATTCCTGTACATTGATTTTTGTATCCTCCATCTTTAAATAATTCATTTATGAGTTCTAGTAGGGTTTTGGTGGAGTCTTTAGGGTTTTCTATACACAGTATCATGACATCTGCAAATATTGAGAGTTTTACTTCTTCCTTACCTACTGGGATGCCTTTTATTTCTTTTTGTTGTCTGATTGGTATGGCTAGGACTTCTAGTACTATGTTGAATAAACTGGTAAGAGTGTATTTTCTTGTCTTGTTCCTGACCCTAGGGGAAATGCTCTCAATTTTCCCCCATTGAATATGATATTGCCTGTGAGTTTTTCATTTAAGGCCTTTGTTATGTTAAGGTATATTCCCTCTAAGTCTAATTTGCAGGGTTTTTTTTGTGTCATGAATGGATGTTGTACTTTGTCAAATGTATTTTCCCTATCTATTGAAATAGTCATGATTTTTATCCTTTCTCTTATTGATGTGACCTATCATGTGATTGTTTTGTGAATATTAAATCACTCTTGCATTTTGGGAATAAATCCCACTTGATCATTCTGTATGATACTTTAATGTATTGTTGGATTCAGCTGCTAATATTTTGTTGAGGTTTTTGCATGTACATTTATGAGAGTTATTGGCTTGTAGTTCTCTTTTTTGTGGTGTCTTAATCTGGTGTTGGTATCAGGATGACACTGGCCTCATGGAATGAATTTGGAAGTTTTCCTTCCCTTTCCATATTTTGGGAACAATTTGAGAAGAACATGTATTAACTCTTCTTTAAATGCTTGGTAGAATTTGCTTGTGAAGCCCTCTGATCCTGGACTTTTATTTTTTGATTGAGGATTCAATTTTATTGTTGGTAATTGGTCTGTTCAAATTTTCTATTCCTTCCTGTTTCATTTTTGGTATGTTATGTGCTTCTAGGAATGTTTGTGTTGGTCTTCTGAGCAAGAGGGCCTGAATTATGGGGACCAAGGCCAGCACGACTGGAAGGTGGATTCACCAAAGCACTGGGCGGGGGGGGAGGGCTTGGTGCAAACAAGTGAGGCAATAAGTGTTGGTGCTGTGCTAGTTCCCACAAGTGGCCATTGTTTATGCTGGGGGGTAGGGGAGGGAAATGGCACCTGGCAGCTCCTGTGCTCCTGGAGGGGTCTCCCCATGACCTCTGTCTCTGCAGGCCACAGTCTGAGATGAGCAAATCATTCTCCATCCTGTCTGTCTCTGGTGTTTTTCAAACTGCTGGTTCTATGCTATATCAGCATAGGCTGCTTGTAGTGCTATATCTTTAAGGGTGGGGACTCAGCTTCCTAATGTCTTCGGGGCTGTCACTAAGCCAAATTTGCCAGTTTTTAAAATTCCAGGCTTTAAGTTCCACTGGTTTTAAAAACTCACGAAATTCTGGCCCCTCTCATTTCAAAGGCAAATGTTATGGGGATTTGTCCTTTCTGTGTGCTCCCCAGTATGAAGGTCTGTTTTTTGCCCTTCTCCATGCCACTAGCTCTCTCCCCACTCTAGATGGCCATGGTCTATCTTTGCCCAAACTGTGTCTTCCCCCTTCATACCTTCTGCAATGTGGCCTCTTCTCTACCTTTAGGTGTGGAGTCTGTTCTGCCAGTCTTCAGATAATTTTCTGGGTTATTTATGCTGATATGAATGTTATCTAATTGTATCTGTGGCGAGGTGAGCTTAGGGTTCTCCAATGCTGTCATCTTCCTACCCAACCTAAATCTTACAAATTGCTACAGGATTTGCATTTGCTGTGTTTATTCCTTTCTTTTTCTCACTTATCTTCTTTTGGATTAATCAATAATTTTATTATATCATTTCACCTCCATCATCTTATTAAACATTCTTTCATTACTCCTTTAATGGTTACTCCAGAGCAGCTCTTCTCAACTAGATCCCACCAGAGTATTATGTCCTAATTTCTTAGACATCCATTATAAATATTAACTTTCTTTATATTTAAAATAGAACTAGTATGTGCAACCCTTGGGGGAACTTAAAAAAATTTTTCTGTAGTTTAATTCTGTCATGGAACCCTGCTTGAGAGATTAAAACATGCATCATTGACTGGTTAGAGTGTACCTTAAATTTGTACTTTTACTACTTTCTGAATAATGCAAGATTTTACAACATTTTAACTCCATTCACATTCTGCCTGCCTTTTTTTTTTTTTTTCAACGTTTTTTATTTATTTTTGGGACAGAGAGAGACAGAGCATGAACGAGGGAGGGGCAGAGAGAGGGAGACACAGAATCGGAAACAGGCTCCAGGCTCCGAGCCATCAGCCCAAAGCCTGACGCGGGGCTTGAACTCACAGACCGCAAGATCGTGACCTGGCTGAAGTCGGACGCTTAACCGACTGCGCCACCCAGGCGCCCCTGCCTGCCTTTTTTTGCAGGCATTTTGGTCATTTATTTCACTTCTTCTTTTGTTATTTTATCCACAAAGCATTGTTATTAGTGTTTCCTTAAACAGTCAATAGTGTTTTTATTTACACTTTATTTTTCTCTTTATTCCTTCCTGCATCCCTATGTTTCTGCCTGGGGTCATTTTTTTTTTTTCCTGCCTAAAGAACTCCCTTTGGTATTTCTTTTAGTATGAGTCCGCTAGTGATACATTCTGTTTTTATTTATCTGAACATGCTTTTATATCACTTTTATTTCTGAAGGATATTTTCACTGGATATCAATTTCTAGTCTGACAGTTATTTTCTCCCAGTAATTTACAGGTGTCATTCATTGTCTTGTGGATTTCATTAGTTTGTTGAGAAGTAAGCTGGAAGTTTGATCATTGTTCATTTGAAAGCAATGTATCTTTTCTTAACTCTGGATATTTTTAAGATTTTCTCTTTGTCTTGGTTTCCAGAAGTTTGATTATTAAATGTGTAAGTTGTTTTTCTTTGTATTTATCTTGCTAACAGATTTTTAGCCTTTTTGAATATGTGAATTGATACTTTTGGTCAGTTTTGAAAAACTTTTTGTCGTTATTTTTTCAAATACACTTTCTGTTCCATTCTTTCCTCTTGTTCTTGAACTCCAGAAATTCCACTATATCTGTCCCTTAATGCTCTTTCAGTTTTCCATTGTTTTCTCTCTCTTTTGTGCTTTAATCTGAATATTTTCTACTAATTTATTTTTCAGTTCATCAATTCTCTCTTCTGCTATTTCTCATATGGTGCTGATACTATCTATTGCATTCCCAATTTCAATTATTGTATTCTTATTTTTTGAATTCTATTTGATCCTTTTTTAAACTTCATTTTTTTCATAGTGAAATTCTAAGTCTATTTCTGAACATACATCATAGTTTATACAAGTTTTGGCTGACCACTCCAGAAATGTGAATTATGTATTTTTTTAAAATATTTAAAATTTTTGTTTTTTTATTGTACTATAACATATACAACATAAAATGTACCATTTAAAATACACAGTTCACTGGCATTAATTACATTCACACTATTCTGCAACCATCACTATCACCCAGCTCCAGAACTTTTCATTATCCCAAACAGAAACTTCATACCTATGAAACAATAACTCCCCATTACCCTCTCCTTCTGGCAACTAACCTTTAATCCTTTAATGGCAACCACCATTGTATATTCTTTTTCCATAAATTTGACTGCTCTAAGTACTTCATACACGTGTAATCATACAATATTTATCCTTTTGCATCTGGCTTGTTTCACTTAGCATAATGTCTTCAAGGTTCATCCCTGTTTTTGCATTTCAGAATTTCCATCCTTTTTAAAGCTGAATAATAGTCCATTTATACATACAAATATACATAAATTTATAAATTAAATATTAATATATGTAAAATTATAATAATATATATGTGGCATGTATATCATATATATGTAATTTTGTCTATTCATTCAGTAAATTGACATGTGGGTTATTTCCACTTCTTGGATATTGTGACTTATGCTATTTTGAATACTGGTGAGTAATCTATTTCAGTTCCTGTTTTCCCTTCTTTTTGGTATATATACACAAGTGGAATTGCTGGATCAATTCTATATTTAATTTTATAGGGAACTGTCATACTGTTTTCCATAACAGCTACACTATTTTATATTCCCACCAACAGAGCATAAGGGTTCAAATTTCTCCACACCCTCACCAACACTTGTTATTTTCTTGATGGATGGATGGATTGATTCATTTTATAACAGCCATACTAATGAGTGTGAAGTGATATTTCATTGGGGTTTTGACTTGCATTGCCCTAACGATTAGTGTTGTTGAGGCTCTATGTATGTGTGTGTGTGTGTGTGTGTGTGTGTGTTTATTTTTGAGAGAAACAAAGCACTAGTGGGGGAGGGGCAGAGAGAAAGGGAGACAGAGAATCCGAAGCAGGCTCCAGGCTGAGCTGTGAGCACAGAGTCCAATGCGGTACTCAAACTCACAAGCTGCGAGATGATGACCTGAGCCAAAGTTGGAAGCTTAACTGACTGAGCCACCCAGGTGCTCCGTTGAGGCTGTTTTAATGTGCTGACTGACCATTTGTATATCTTCTTTGGAGCAATAAGTATTCAAGTCCCTTGCCCTTTTTAATCGGGTTTGGGTTTTTAAATAAAATTCCCCCAGCTTTATTGATATAATTGACATAAAACACTGTGTAAGTTTAAGGTGTACAATGTAATGGTTTGATACACATAGGTGTTGTTAAACATCTACAATAAGGTTACTGAACAGTCCTTCACCTCACATAACTGCCATTCTGTTATTGTTTTTGTGAGAACCTTAAGCTCTACTCTCAGAGTAACTTTCAAGTATACAGTATGGTATTGTTAACTATGGTCACCATAAGGTACATTAGATCCCAAAGCTTACTTATTTTATAATTGAAAGTTAGTACTTTCTGACCAACATTTCCCCATTTCCTCCACTCTTCATCCCCTGGTACTCATTTTACCCTGTTTCTAGGAGTTTGGTATATATATGACATTTTCTTTACCCATTCATCTGCTAATGGACATTTAGATTGCTTCCATGTCTTGACCATTGTGACTAATGCTACAATCAACATGTAAGTGCAGATATCTCTTTGAGACAGTGATTTCATTTCCTTTGTATATATACCCAGGTGTAGGGCTGCTGGATCATATGGTAACTCTATCATTATTTTTTTGAGGAACATCCATACTGTTTTCCAAAGTGGCTATATCAATTTACATTCCCACCAACAGTGTACAAGGGTTCTGTTTCTTCCACATCCTTGCCAGCATTTGTTCTCTCTTTCTTTTTCATAACAGCCATTCTAACAGGTGTGAGGTAACATCTCATTCTGGTTTTGATTTGCATTTCACTGTTGAATAATGATGCTGAACATCTTTTCATGTACCTCCTGGCCATTTGGATGTCTTCCTTGGAAAAATGTCTATTCAATTCCTCTCCCCACTTTTAAACTGTTTGCTTTTTTGCTATTGAGCTGTAAGAGCTCCTTATACATTTTGGGTTTTTTTTCCTTATGTATTTTGGATATTAATCCCATATCAGATATATGATTTGGAAATATTTTCTCCCATTCCATATATTGCCTTCTCATTTTTTGATTGTTTCTTTTTCTGTGCAGAGGCTTTTTAGTTTGATGTAGTCTCACTTGTTGATTTTTTGCTCTTGTTGCTTGTGCTTTTTGTGTGACATCCAAGAAATCTTGTCCAACACTGACGTCAAGTAGATTTTTCCTTGTTTTCTTCTACAAGAGTTACAGTTTCAGGTCTTACATTTAAGTTCTTAATCCATTAAGAGTTAATTTTTGTGAGGGTGTAAGATGGGGGTCTAATTTCAATATTTTGCATGTGGATATCCAGTTTTCCCAGTGACATTTCTTAGAGGCTATCCTTTCCTTATTGAGTATTCTTGACTCCCTTGCCACATATTAGTTGACCATATATGCATGGATTTATTCCTGGGCTCTTGATTCTGTTCTATTTGCTTATGTGTTTACTTTTGTGCAGTGCTATACTGTTTAGATTACTATAGCTTTGTAATATTGTTTGAAATCAGGAAGTGTGATTCTTCTAGCTTTGTTCTTTCTCAGGATTGCTTTGGCTATTTGGGTCTTTCGGTTCCATATGAATTTTAGGATTATATTTTCTATTTCTGTGAAAAACGCTATTGGAATTAAAAAAAAAATTAACATTTATTTATTTTTGAGAGAGAGACAGAGCATGAGCAGGAGAGAGGTAGAGAGAGAGGGAGATAAATTCCAAGCAGGCTCCAGGCTCTGAGGTGCGAGCACAGAGCCTAACACGGGGCCCAAACCCACTAACTGTGAGATCATGACCTGAGCTGAAGTCGGATGCTTAACTGACTGAGCCACCCAGGTGCCCTGCTATTGGAATTTTTATAGGGATTGCAATGAATCAATAGACGGCTGGTGGGGGATTGTTTGATTGTTATTGAGTTGTAGGAGTTCTCAATGTAGTTTGGATATTAATCCTTTATCAGATATAAGATTTGAAAATATTTCCTCTCATTCTACATGTTGCCTTTCACTGTTGATGGCAGCCTTTGATACAAATAAGTTTTTAATTTTAATGAAGTCAAATTTATCTAATTTTTCTTTAGTTGTCTGTGCTTTTCATGTTATATCCAAGAAATGATTGCCAAATCCAATGTTATGAGGCTTTTCTCCTCTATTCTCTTCTAAGAGTTGTATAATTTTAGGTTTAGGTCTTTGATCCATTTTTGAGTTAATCTTTGTATGTGGTGTAAAGTAAGGGTCCAACTTCATTCTTTTGCACATGGGTATCCAGTTTCCCCAGCATGGTTTCTTGAGGACTACCCTTTCACCATTGAATGGACTTGGCATCTTTGTCAAAAATATTTGACTGCATCTGCAAGGCTTTCTTTTTGGGATTTTTATTCTAGTTCATTTTTCTACAGATCTGTCCTTATTCCAGTAGTGCACTCATTTTATTAGTCACTTTGTAGTAAGTTATAAAATCAGTTAATATTAAGTTTTCCAGCTTTGTTTTTCTTTTTCAGGAATGTATTAGGGTTCCTTGAGATTCCATATAAATTTCAGGATGAATTTTTCTAGTTTTGCTAATAATATAATTAGGTTTTGGATAGGAATTGCATTGAATCTGTCAATCATTTTGGATAGTATTGACATGTTCTAATCCATGAACATGGCCATCTTTCCATTTATTTGTGTCTTCTTTAATTTCTTTCATCAACATTTGATCATTCTCAGTGTACAAATCTTTCACCTCCCTGGTTACATTTATTCCAAAATATTTTATTTTTTTGATGCAATTGTAAATGGAATTTTTCTCTTAATTTTCCTTTTGTATTGTTTATTGTCGATGTATAAAAATGCAACTGGTTTTTGCATGTTGATTTTGTATCACGCAATTTTGCTGTATTAATTCTAACTTTTAAAAACTAGAATCTTTAGGATTTTCTACATGTAAACCATATAACCTGCAAACATTTTTACTTACTCCTTTCTGAGTTGGATGCCTTTTATTTCTTTTTCTTGCCTACTTGCTCTGGCCAGAACTTTCGAAGTATACTTTTTTAAAGTTTATTTTATTTTGAGAGAGATAGAGAGCAAATGGGGGAGGGGCAGAGAGAGAGGGAGACAGAATCCCAAGCAGGCTCTGCGCTGTCTATGCAGAGCACAATGTGTGGCTCGAACTCACAAACCACAATATCATGACCTGAGCTGAAGTCAAGAGTCGAATGCTTAACCAACTGAGCCACTCAGGCACCCCTGACTAGAACTTTTAATACTACATTAAAAAGAAGTCTGTGTATCTATTTTAATTGTATTTTTTATTTTTGCTTCTGTTTATTTGGTTTCTTAGCATATATTATATATTTTCAGTGCTGAACACATTGTACAAAGAATCGTAGTGGCTCTGGGTATTATCTTCTTCCAGAAGTGGTTTAGTTTATTTTGGAAGGCAGTTACACTACAAGCAGGCAACCTGAGTCCAATCAGGGATTGAGAAGATTGTATTTTAGGCTTTGTGTTTTAGGCTTTCCAAGAATAGGTCTGTTAGTGATTTGCCTTTACTTTTAGGGTGTAGCTTATCCTTCAGGGATGTAACTGAAAGCCTGAAGTGTTTATCACAGTCTCTTCCACAAAGAAAGGTCCTGAAATAAATTTTTTGTTTTCCTAGCAGCGAGACTTTATACTTGGTTTCTTGGCCTCTCATTCCATGCGAGCACAACTTAAAACTCAGCAAATGTCTCAAAGGGAAACTGTACAGAGAGTAGTGCTTAGTTTTCTGAGGTTCTCTTCTTTTCAGGTTTTTGGCTGCTCAAGTTATAGCTGTCTTAATTATTTTCTAATGCCCTCATTCACCTTTATTTTTATTTACTTTTAAAATGTTTATTTATTTTGAAAGAGAAAGTGTGTGCATGATCAGGTGAGGGACAGAGAGAGGGAGGAGAGAATCTTAAGCAGGCTCTGCACTGTCAGCACAGAGCCCAATATGGGGCTTGATCTCATGAACCATGAAATCATGACCTGAGCTGAAACCAAGAGTCGGACACTTAACCAACTGAGCCACCCAGGCATCCCTCACCTTTATTTTTAAAATATAGCCATTGTAGTTGTTCTTAGTATGAAGATTAGTCCAATATAAGCAATTTCACAGCTGGAATCACAAAGTCTACTTTATTCTTTTTAATTGTGTCACAACATATCATAATTCAACCATTCTTATTCATACATATTAGGTTGCTCCTAACTGTTGTTTTGCCATTACCAATTATGTTGTAATGAACAGCTTTGTATATCTATATCTTTGTGCACTTGTATAAGTATTATATAGGATCAATTCCTATAAGTAAGGTTGTTAGTCAAAAATATGTGCATTAACATTTTTTTATGGGTAATGCCAAATTGCCTCTGATTTACACTACTACCAGGAGTGCTGAGAGTATCCGTTTCTCCACATATTCACCAGCACTGGATATTATCAATCTTAACTTTTGTAAAATGGATGGGCAAAAGTTTCTATTTCATTGCTGTTTTATCTTACATTTTCCCAATTATTAAAGAGTCTGAAGCTTGATAACTTAAAAAGTATAGTGCTAAGAAAGAAGAAACTGTGACCAACAGCACCAAAAAGTAAGGCCAGAAACATACACACATGCACATGTATGTACGTGCGCACACACACACGTTAATTAATCTATGTATATACAGTAAATGATCAAGGTGACATTTCAAAACAGTGCTTATATGAACTATCCAGTCAATAGTGCTGGAATGACTGGCTATTTAGCAAACAAGTTATGATTCTTACATCATAAGATAAATGAAAATTAAAATTCTAGACTAAGTGTTAAATGTAAAATTGTGACTAAAAAGAAATAAAATACAGTGAAAATGTATCTGACCTAGCAATGAGTTTATCTTTCTAAGGATAACAGCAAAGAAACCAAAAAGGAAACAATTTTACTATGAAGAAATATAAAAATTTTGTATGTCAAAATCAAATACAAAATTAAAAGGCAAATAATAAAATAGCAAAACATTCCAATAACATGTGGAAGACAGTGTTAGCATCTCTCAAATAAAAAATATTGTCTAAACTAATAAGAAACTGTAGTAAAATGGTAAAAGAATATCAATAAATAATTTACAAAATAAATAGAAAAAAAGGCAACTTAATTTATCAAAACAATTTATTACCTATATGTCTAAAAACCTGAAATTATGCTAACACAGATATTAAAATAGTGTTGTAGGAGGTTATTTAAGAAAATATAATAGGGTTCATTACACATTATTATATTGCAAAGAACAAATTGTGGGGCACCTAGGTGGCTCAGTCAGTTAAGCAACCGACTCTTGATTTTGGCTCAGGTTGGTTCGTGAGATCAAGTCCCGCATTGAGCTCTGTGCTGACAGTGTGGAGCCTCCTTGGGATTTTCTCTCTCCCTCTCTCTCTCTGCCCCTTCCCTGCTCACTCTCTCTCCCTCTCTCAAAATACATAAATAAACATTAAAAAAATTGTACAAATTGCAAAGTACAAGTTGCAAAGACTATTCTTTTGGACACCATTTTTCTAAAAACAAGTGTGTATATATGTATATATTTTATAAAAAAATGATTGGAAGCAAATACTCCAAAACAAAAACAATAGCTTCCTATGAGTGATAGAATTATAGGGGACTTTTATCTTTTTCCTTTGTGCTTTGCTCTACTTTTCAGTTCCCTGCATCCAGTATGTACATATCAATTTTTTTATTTTATTTTTTTATTTTTATTTTTATTTTATTTTATTTTTTTTTCATTTTTTTTCATTTTTTTTAATATATGAAATTTACTGTCAAATTGGTTTCCATACAACACCCAGTGCTCATCCCAAAAGGTGCCCTCCTCAATACCCATCACCCACCCTGCCCTCCCTCCCGCCCCCCATCAACCCTCAGTTTGTTCTCAGTTTTTAAGAGTCTCTTATGCTTTGGCTCTCTCCCACTCTAACCTCTTTTTTTTTTTTTTTCCTTCCCCTCCCCCATGGGTTTCTGTTACGTTTCTCAGGATCCACATAAGAGTGAAACCATAGTACATATCAATTTGTAATCATAGCTTACTACTTATGAAAATTGAAGAATGAGAATAGTACATCTATTCAAATCAAACTAGGAGATAAATTTACAATTCCTGAAGAAATGAAACATATATATATATATATATATATATATATGTATATATATATATATATATACATATATATATATATGCTAAAATGGATGCATTTGATGTTCAAAAATTTGCACAAAGGCAAGAAAATAATTATCTAAAAGAAAGTTACAAAACAAAATATATATGTACATTACAAACTTCATTGATAAAAGCCTACCATAAAGCATACTTAAAAGAACTGATAAATATATATGAAAATGTACAGATCCTGCTAGATATACAAGCAATAGGAGACACAATTTCAAAAAAAAAAAAAGTAAAGCAAAATTAAAAAAAGTGCATATCCTCACTGGGAATTAAAGAAAGGCAATTAAAATAGCATGTGTGATAAAACTATTAATCTAACAAAAAATGATAAAAATTCAATGTTAGTGGGGTAGTAAAAATAAAAAGGTATATTTTGTATTTATTGATGTCACTAAAAATTGGTTTGTCTTTGTAAAGAATACTCTGGCAACACAAAACAAGAGCCACAAGGTTGTCCATACTCTTTTATCCAGAATCCCTTTTTCTGAGAATATGCTCCAAAGAAGCAGGAGTATATGTATGAAAGCCTATACAAAGGCATTCACAGAAGGATAAAAACTTGGGAAACAATTCAAGTACCTAATAAAAAGGCAATAATTACTTTAATTTGATGGAGTAATACATAGTTCTTTCAATATGTAAACAAACTTACAAGAAAGAATAAGTGAAAAAAAACAAGTTAATATGCACACATTAAATATAACTATAAATGTATTTATGCACACTAACAGATTAGGAAAGAGTTAGAACTATATAAAGAATTAAGTTTAATATTCATGAAGTTATTATGTTCCTAAAGTTGATTAACCTCATACTTTAAAAATATTTAAAAAAAGATATTATAGAACTGAAATACATGAAGTACAGTGTTTGAGGTGAGGCAGACATTCCCATTTAGTTAACATATATACATGATTATGCCTGGTAAAGAAATTTCTCTTTTTTTTTGGTGGTAGTACAGTTCTCACTTGATGTATGCTTCAAGCAATTTTGGAATTGTGAAATTGTTACAATGTTAAAAATTTGAAGAGTCACTCATTTGATAAGTTATTGTATCATGCCTTTCCTGACTTTCCCAGACAAATCTATCCTCTTTCTCCTGTGCTTTGTACATAACACCACTACTATAACATTTATAAGGCTGCACTATAATTCACTGGGTAAGTGTCTATGTTGCCTATAGCATCTAGCCCAGTGCCTGGTACATAAGTGAGCAAGATTCTTATGAAAGAATGAATGAAGCAAACACAAAAACATATTTGGAAAATAAATGCAACTTGTTAACTTGAGTCCCTGTAATGGTTAATTACTCATTAAACTCAAGATCCATCAGTCTTCATTTCCTGTGACTAGGAAATAATAGCTTAGTAAGAGGCCCCAAACAAAGTATAGGCTTTGAAAAAGTGACCAGCAGGGAGTTTGCTTCAGTTTGTTGGAGAGATGTGATGTGATGCAGGTAGATTCCAAGAATGATGGCCCAGAGCTTGGAAGTTACCTATATCCTAGTAAGATTATGGTGAATTTAGAGCAATAAATGTGAAGAAGTAACCTATCATCTTCTGAGTGAGAGCCAGAAAGAATCAGGTCAAAGGCGACAACAGGACTTGCATGAACTCCAAACCATAAGGACTTTCTAAGAGGGTCAAAGAAAGTGACTACAAGATCAACTAATACTTGATCTTGGAATAAGATTTGGGCTACATGGAGAAATACCTTCCTTATGTCAAAATATTTAGTAGACTGGGACCTGGAAACTAGGAGCACATTATAGTCTGAGGCTAGAGGGAATGGCCAAAAAGATAAAAACCAGGAGTCTGGTTCTGGGAAGGAGTGGGATATCCATCCCAGCTTGTAAAGCATCAACCCAAATTAATCTCAGAAGTTTCAGAAATTTGACTTGGAATTTATCTCAGATAGGGTTGAGTAAAGGGCTCAGTATTTTGTAATAGTCAAGCTACTCTGTGGCTACATCTCAGAAATTAACTAGGATCTGAGATCTATAGTCAATAAACTTGTTAATTTCTATGTTTACATTTTAGTTTCCCCCTTTTTAAAGTAAAGTTTCTTTACAAAATTTCAACTTTGCACTTGAATTAAAAAGAAAAGGGACTTGTTAAAAACTGAGAACAAACTGAGGGTTGATGGGGGGTGGGAGGGAGGGCAGGGTGGGTGATGGGTATTGAGGAGGGCACCTTTTGGGATGAGCACTGGGTGTTGTATGGAAACCAATTTGACAGTAAATTTCATATATTAAAAAATAAAAAAAAAAATAAAAAATAAAAAAAAATAAAAAAAAAAATAAACTACCATATGACCCAAAAAAAAAAAAAAAAAAAAAAAAAAGAAAAGGGACTTTGTACTTTATAGCTAGGATGGAAGAAGGGAGAAATCTGTATATTCCAAGAGTCATATTCAGTATTAAAAGCTCTAAGAGTTAAGGCCCTGTTGGCATAAATTATGAGTGCCTATGAGAGATAGAGAAAAGTCACCTCTGACTGTTGGTCCTTTCCTCCTTGGTTGATTCCATCTCAGTTGAGATCTACATAACTGCCATAGAAATTGAGTTTCTGAAATAGGTGTTAGTAAAAAGGTAAGGAAACTGGTTTTGAGCTGTATGAGATTTGGCTTGGCTATAATTACTAACAGACCATTCTTGGTGAAGAAGAAAAGTATACACACACACACATATACACAAAGCGCACACACACACACACACACACATATATATATATATATACAAAAGCCAGGCTCTGGTTCTCTAAGTGGCAATCCATTATCTAGGATAGAATCTTTATTTATAAATTTGCCCTTTTGTGGCTTGATTTAACATTGTATTAATTTCTAACTGGTGCTATAACAAATTACCACAAATGTAGTGGCTTAAAATAACACATATTTAAATTCTTACAGCTCTTAAAGTCAGAAGTCCAAAATAAGCCTTATGGGTATTATAAGGTAAAATCAAAATTAAAAGGTCAGCAGGCTGGTTCCTTCTAGAGAATTTGTTCCTTGCCTCTTCCAATTTCTAGAGGATAAGGCTAGCAGCCATATCACTCCAATCTCTTGCTTCTGTCCCCACATGTCCTGCTTCTACAGGCAGATATCCCTTTGGCTCCCTCTTATAAATAGGACACCTATGGTTACATTTAGGGCCCACATGGATAATCCAGAATAATCCTATTTCAATCTCTTTAGTTTCATCACATTGTCAACTCCCTTTTATTATATACGGTAACATTCACAGGTGCCAGGGATTAGGGCCTGGATGTCTTTGGGGACCATTTTTCAGCCTTCCACAGTCCATACTCTGGCCCCTAAAGATTCATATCCCTCCAATTTACAAAGTGCATTCACTCCACCCCAACATTCCCCAAACTTTCAACACATCACAGCATCAACTGAAGTACAAAATACCTTCTAAATATCATTATTCATAAAGCCCCACGTCTCATCATCTAAATCAGGTATGAGTGAGGATCTGGGTATGATACATCCTGAAGCAAAATTCCTACCTGTGGACCTTTGAAACTAGAAAATAAGTTATATTCTCTCAAAATACAGGCATAGAATACAAATTATAGACATTCTCATTCCAAAATGGAGAAAATGGAAGGAAGGAG